>NC_136272.1:31200903-31400903 GCF_964187855.1 Myxine glutinosa
CGGTTGTCCCGGGTCTTATAGACTCCCCTTTTTAAGCGAGCACACCCTGGGTTCACCTTCGGTATAATTTCACTACATTCTCCCCGCTGTTAGAACTATACTGCCGCTCGGCAGGTTGCAAGCAAGCGTCAGCGATAATCGAATGGGTCACGTCAATCCACGTCAGTCGGTCCACCCGTAGCGGTCGGGGCGGCGAACTACCCTGCCAGTTCGTGTTCGGAAACTACCGGGTACGGCGTCCCCAAGCCCGGAGTCCCCCGCGTCGGAATAGCTGCCGGAGGTGGGTGTCGGATGGGGCGCCCCAGCGCCTTCGGACAAGGGAGTGGGTGACGACGGAAGTGACGGTAGTAGTTCCATAGAGGAAACTTCGGTAGAGTCCATAGACTCGTAGATGGGTTCGTCGATATCCCAGTCGTCGTCCCCACATGGGGCGAGATGGCGTACGGAGACAGTAGACTCGCGGCCGTCCGCCGTTAACACGCGAGCATGCTCGGGATTAGCCTGGAGGACCCGTACCTTATCAACAAGGGGGTCGTACTTGCTAGCGCGAACCGCTCGTTTGAGATAGGCGGGCCCCCGCTCAGCGAGCCAGCTGGGCAAAGACTGGATACTACCCGAGCTTCTAGGGTGGTGGAACAGTCTCTCGTGAGGAGTCTGGTTGATGGCAGTACATAGGAGAGCCCGGATCGAGTTTAGAGCGGCAGGTAGCGACCACGCCCATTTATCGAGGCCTCGGCCGAGGGTCCGGAGGCTTAGCATGACGGCCCTCCATATAATCCCATTAAAGCGTTCGATCTGCCCATTCGCTTGGGGCCGGTACGGGGTGGTGTAGCTCGAAGCAACATTATGCTGGAGCAAGTAGCCCCTCACCTCCTGAGACAGGAACACCGCACCCCGATCGGTATGCACGTAGGCCGGATACCCGAACATAGAAAACAAATTCTGCAGGCACCGAATAACCGTGGCAGCCGACATATCCCCGCACGTATATGCAAAGGGGAATCGTGAATACTCATCAACGATAGTGAGCAGATAACGAGAGTTACTCGACAACGGCAGCGGCCCTTTGAAGTCCATCGCCAAGCGCTCCCACGGTCTAGTAGCCCTAACGAGCGTCCCCATAGGAGGATTGTAAAAACGCGGTTTGAGCTCCGCACAGATCGTGCAATCACGGCAGATGCGGCGGATGTCCTCAATCGAGTACGGCAGATTCCCCTCGTGCACAAAATGCGCGAAACGCGCTACCCCGGGATGACACATAGTGCCGTGCAAAGTGCGCAGCCCCTCCAAAGTGACAACCCCCGCGCAAGTGGCCGGCCTCGATAAGGCGTCGGCGACCAGGTTATCCTTCCCCGGGCGGTATTTGATGGTGTAGCAGAAGTCGGCGAGTTCGATACGCCAACGGGTGATTTTCTCATTCTTAATGCGCTGAGCATGTAAGGTGTCGTACATAAATGCAACGCTTTGTTGGTCCGTGACGATTTGGAAACACCGCCCAAGCAGGTACGGCCGCCATCGCCGAATTGATTCGACGATCGCGTACGCTTCCTTTTCGACAGACGAATGCCTCCGCTTGGCGGAGGTGAGAGTCCGTGAAAAGAAAGCCACAAGGCGTCCCCCTTGGGAGAGAGTCGCCGCTATCGCATGATCCGAGGCATCACTCTCCAAAACGAAAGAGGCACTCTCGTCAATCGTCGCGACAGCGGCGCCAGCGATGTCGGCTTTAAGGCCCTCGAAGGCCGCCATGGCGGCCGGGCCCATGGGGAACGTGTCGCAGGCCATGAGGGGGCGGAGCTTCGCGGAGAAATTTTGCACCCACTTTGAATAGTGGGCGAACAGCCCAAGAGCGCGTTTCAGCGAGGCCCGATCGCTAGGCGGAGCCATATCGAGCAAAGGTCGCAGACGCTCTTTATCCGGAGAGACAGAGCCATGGGTCACGGTGTACCCCAAAAGATCTACCGTGCGTAGAGAGTAACGACACTTAGCCGCATTCATGGTTAGGCGATATTTCCGCGCGACCTCGAGGAAGCGCTTCAGTATAGCGTCGTGATGCTCCTGGTCATACCCACAAACAGTAAGATTGTCCAGATAGACAAAGACATCGGTCAAGTTCTCCTTCGCAACGAGGTCATCCATAGCCCTCTGAAAACAAGCGACTCCGTTAGTTACCCCAAAGGGGAGTCGAGTGAACTGGTACAACCGCTGACCCGATTCAAAGGCTGTAAAGACGCGATCAGCCCTAGAGATGGGGACCTGATGATACGCACTACGCAGATCGAGAGTGCTATAAACAGAATACAGGGCCACCTGGCGTACCAGGGCGTCCATCCCCGGTAAGGGGTAGGCATCCAGCTGTGTAAAACGATTAATCGTCTGTGAGTAGTCGATTACCATGCGCTGGCGGTGGGCCTCACTTCGCACCACTAAGACTTGGGCCCGCCACGGTGACCTACTGGGTCATAATACCGTCCTTTAAGAGCTGGGCCGTTTCTTCCGCAATGAATTGCGCGTCTGCGCGAGAGTAGCGCCGAGATTTGATGGCTACAGGGGTACAATCAGTGGTCAGGTTGGGGAACAGCGAGAGAGGCTCCACGTCCATTTGAGCGAGGGCGCACACAGCAAGCGTGTCCGGCCCACCGAAGTCTATTTCCAAACGTCCATGCCGCTTAAGGAAATCAAGTCCTAACAGAACGTCGGCACATAAAGCAGGTAATACCATGAGATACACGTCCGGGAACGTGCGTCCCTTTATCACAAGTTTCAATCGGCACGCCCCTTTTGTGCTCAACCGAAGTCCTTGGGAGGCCATGAAGATCCGGCGTGTTGTCCCGAGAACCGGCCACCCATGTTGATGCACTAGTCGTTGATCGATAAAACTATCCGTAGACCCCGTGTCAATCAAAGCTTGCGCAAAAACGCCCGCGACCTTGAGCGGAATGATGGCCTGCGCAAGGCCGGCAGACCCGGCAGGTATTGTACCGGCCGGGCGAGAAGATCGCGCCTCGCGGGTGGATCCCACTCCGGCTGCAATCTTCCGGGCATCGTCGGCAGGTTGGGCCTCAGCAGGAGCATAGAAATCGTAATACCCACTGTCAGAGGACGTTCCTACGCCGGCTGCAGTTTGCCGGTCATTCGGGCAGCCCGGGGAGGATCCTCGTGACAAGCGCATAGTTGGCTCATCAGCAGTTTCATTTGCCGGAGTGAGTGTGTGTAGGTCGTAAGAGCCGCCGCCAGATGGCGCTCGAGTCACGTGAGAAGGATCACTGCCGTCTGCAGATTCATATGCCAGAGTGGGTGCATGTAATTCGTAAGAGCCGCCGTCAGATGGGGCTCGAGTCACGTGCTGCGTTTGCCGCACATCAAGAGGAGTTTCCAAAGCAGGAGCATGTCGCTTGTTTGAAGTAGGCGTTCGAACGCCAGTCAAGGTCGGTCGCGCTGCGGCCGGTCGCGTTCGCGCCATTTGTTTCGGCGGCCCGGTGTATCTCACCAAGGTCGTGCGGGCAACCAGAGGCCCGCGAGAAGGAGGTCGGCTCATCAAAGCCGAGTGAGGCGCCCCGTCCGGTGCTCGATCCTTTGGCTCAGCGATGAGCCCATTCAAGGTCGCGCGGGGGCGCGTGCCCCGAGCGGCCTTCCTGCAGACCTTTGGAAAATGGTCCTTGGTGGAGCACAGATGGCATATGGCTTCCCGAGCCGGGCAGTCAGATCGAGGGTGCTGCCGATTCCCACAAAAATAACATTTTGCGAACCGGTCAGGCCGTGGCCGGGCAGCGGCGGCAGCAGTTAGGCCGGAAGCGGAGTCCGCTTCAGGAGCACCCAGAGACTCGGCCGTGGTGGTCGGGTCCTCCCCCATATCCTCGGCGGTACCCCTCTCCGGTCGCGCGAGTTGAGAAGTCCCCGCCACGACTCGTGGGTGATCATAAGCGGTGGATTGTTCACGGGCATCTGTATAGGCGCGTGCCAGCCGTAGTGCCTCCGTAAATGTCAGCTCCGCGACCTCCAGGAGTCGGAGCCTCAAGACTCCAGAATTAATTCCGGAGACGAATGAATCTCGGAGCAGGTCGTCCTGCACTTGCTCGTGGGTCCGTACCTCCTGCACGTAGTCCGCCAATAGGTAACGCAGCTCCTGCGCGTAGCGATCGATCGATTCCGATGGTTGTTGTCGCCGCTGGGAGAGTTGATGCCGGCCGTGCACAGCGCTCCGTGTTTTTACGTATAGTCGCTTCAGCTCGGCCAGAGCCGTAGCGTACGTCACAAATCGAGCAATGCTCCGGTAAACGGTGTGATGGACCTTCGACTGTAACACGGACAGCTTCACCGCAGCGGTGGGCTCTGTTTCGTGAGCAGCAAAGTAATTCTCCAGCGTTTTGAGCCAGTGGGTGAACTCCGATCCCGACCCCTCAGCTTGAGAGTCGGCTCCGAGAACCGGTACCATGATCATCTTGTGTTCAGTCATTTCGGCGATCTAAATGATATTAAATGTCGTGAAAATCAAGCTCAGACACGACTTGTCCCTTGGGTAGGTTTAATATCATTTATATCTGAAGTAACATCCTGTAAAAATACATTCATGCAACAGACATTAGAATCAGAGTATTACATGGGCAATGTCCGATATCAATAGGTAAAACAAATCAGCGCAGCATATAGGGGCGTACATACCATTCAAACTACAGGACTATGTCACAGTAAGTGCCACTGGAGTGTTCGTGCGCCCCGGTTGTCCCGGGTCTTATAGACGCCTCTTTTTAAGCGAGCACACCCTGGGTTCACCTACGGTATAATTTCACTACAAGTGTCACTTCAGATTGCTATAACCTTTTTTCTACGAGTCAATATTTGTAAATGGGGGTCACTTCTTATTGGCATTTTTTTTTCAATAGAAAATTGGTGGGTGGTAGGGTCGTTCATATCGCTCTATTTTTTTGGTGGATGAGTTGTGTGGTGGACAAAAGCACTCAGGAATGATTCAAGACAAAACACTGGACTGTTCTGAAGTGGCCAGCAATGAGTCCAGATCTAAATCCCATTGAACACCTGTGGGGAGATCTGAAAACAGCAGTTGGGAGAAGGCACCCTTCAAATCTGGGAGGACTGGAGCAGTTTGCACAAGAACAGTGGGCCAAACTGCCAGTTGAGAGGTGTAGGAAGCTCATTCATGGCTATAGGAAGCGCTTGGCTGCAGTTATTTTGTCCAAAGGCCGTGCTACCAAATATTAAGTCTATGGTGTCAATAATTTTGTCAATGCCATTTCTATTTATTTTCTGATTTAAAAGGAAATATTAAGTTCTGAATCAAAAACGAAGGTTCTGTAATATTAACAGTGAAATCAAGAATTGTGGAGACCAAATACTTTTGTCAATATTTTTAGACTTATTTTTAGAGAAAATTGTGAGTTATTTGAAAAAAGTGCAATGGTGCCAATATTTTTGGCCACAACTGTATGTACGATCTTCTCTCTGTGCTGTAGACCACAGGTGAAAAAACATTTCATGTAAAACAACCAAACACTGCAGCTCTACCAAACACCATCAATTGGTGCTTCTTTGATTTTAAGTATTTATGTTCTTCTCTCTCTACCCCACCCTCCCATTCTGCCCTTCTCCCATCCTTGGTGCCTTTTGTGGTCTTTCACAGCTCAGCGAGATGTTGAGCGGTGTGGTTGAGGTCATTGGCAATGTAACAAACAGGAACAACCTGCAATGCCTGAGCTACATCCAGTTCCCAGAGGATCGCGGTAAATTTGGTAAGGAAGGCAAGCTGATTTTTTATTAATTTTTATTATCATTCTTAACCTTGAAGCCTCGGTGCCAGACGATGTACGAGACATTTTATCAAGGCTGCCTGACCATTTTTGTATCATTTTCCAGCCCGTGCGATGCCAGCAGGATGTGGGAATAATTCATGATTCTCATACATGCAACTCATGCCAGTTTTCATGATCAACCTTTCAAATGAACTCTGCCCATGGCCTTTTATTTTCAAACGATTTCGAGGACTAACAGAATTTGTGGATTATGCGAGCGATTTCACTCCTACAAGGAGCAGAAAACAAATGCTGTTGTCGAGGTGAACTTAAAACCTTAATCCCATTGGATGAGGGGGCTCAATAAATATGGTAGCTCTAGGAGCTGAACTGGATTGGTGTTTCGCAGGCAGGTGTCACATCACAATATGTGCCATGCCGTCCCTCGGATGGACGTTAAGGTGCGGGCCTGCCTCCCAGCATCAGTCAATGGCGACGGTGAATATCTTTCGTCTTTTGCAGGGTAGGTGATTGTTGCCGGCACCCTGAACAAGCTGCAAATCCCTTCCCTTGCTATGTTGGGAAGGCAACGGCAAACCACGCGGTGCAATCCTTCTTGTCATGGGACTACCGATTACGCGTTTTTGCATTACCCAGATGCAAAGTGAAACGTTTTGGTAATGATCAGGTCTCGGGGTTCATTTTGGAATTTTGACTTTGGATTTTGACACAGGCCAACGAGTTTTACTTTTGTGTGTTACTGCATATTGCCTGTTTTAGTCTGTTTGATCATCACATTTTAGGGTTAGGTCAATTTTATTTCCGCAAATCGCTAATCCTAACAGTGTAAATTGCATCGAATGAACACACTCGCAGGATAATTGAAGTATTCTGAAATTTCTAGCTTTTCAGTTGATTTCAGGAGGAAATCCCCACCCAACCTCCAGAATCCTTTCCTCCTTTCCCCATCCCTTCCGGCCCTGGTGCTCTGCCCGATGGACCACAACAACTGTGATTGAGACCAGCTCTATTCTCAAGATGATTGCCTCGCATGCGTTGCTTCGTCAGCCGATAGAGCGTTTTGGCCGCACCTCGTCGAACAGCACATAGGAATGCGATTTTGCTCCTGTGCTATGGTTTTCATGATGTTCTTGAATATTTTAACCTGACACTTCTTGCTCTCTGGACGCTTGTTTACTGCCTTAATGGTTTCCTGAGCTGCAGGGTGCTGCGGATGTGAAATTGCCTCTCGATGTACGACGGCTGTAACGCCGTTAATTTGGTCAAGTGAACCGCGTGTTCAACTCTATATCTCAGCAATTATAATTTAGCAATGGCAAAAGCTGCATTTCATCAATATTTTCCTTTGCCCAATTATTTGTTTCCTTTAACGTTTGCTCGATCTGGTTATGGAAGCTGTTTCATTTATCCATGCAGCCAAGAGATTTATTTATGGTGAGGTTCTTGCGAGTGTCAGCAGATGCCTCCACACGCGATAATTCTTCTTTCTTTCTGGCTCTCTCTCGTTTGTGGAAATGTTTTTGGAGGTGAGGGTTGGGGAAAGGGGGGCAGTGTTGTTGATGTGTTGGAATTGGAGGTGAGGAAGGAAGCATGTCGAATAGAGTAAATCCACAAAGGCAAACAGTGCTCTGTTCCAGGAGCACATCAAAGCATTGGAACTGAATAAATTATTCCGTCTCGACATCTGGCTTGTGTGCAACCTGACGTGCTCTGTGCAGTGAAACCTTTGACCGCACGATGATTGTATGGTGTGCAGATATGAACTTGTACAATGATGGCCTCAAGATTCTCCAAGACTTTCCGGAGCATTACATGGCCGAGGAGATGCAGGATTTCTAGAATTCAAAGATGATTCTCGTCGGACAATCTCCAGAAGCTACTGCTTTTGTAATCATGGGCAACATACGGTGACCTGCAGTATGACGTTCGCTGTTTTGAATTAACACCTTGATGTGTAATGGATTGTGATACTTTACTTTGGTCCCTTTGAGATCACTTTGCAGGTCTTGAGGAATTAAATTGTTTCTCGTGTATATTCACTTGTGCTGAACCTATCATTTGCTTGTTACTAAACCTTATTATTTTGCTTTGATTCACATTGTTTAACAATAGATTATTGATATACGAGCAAAAGTACCCGTCCCCAGTGACGGGAAATGTGAACGGGCGTTTGAGGTTCAATCACTACCAACACCCTTCCTTCCCACTGACTTTTAAGGCTTGTTCTAGACTTTCTCATGAAATCGAAAGGCTGGTACTGACCATCTCTTTTGCCCCCGTGCTGTATCTAATGCTTGTTCAAGTTCTCGAGTTTCTCGATTTTTACGCTGACTTCTCTTGACTGCAGTGTTTGACAGTCGTATGGTAGTGGGTCAATATGCAGCTTCTGAAGGTATTAAACCAAGATTTCTGAGTAAACAACATTTCGTGTTCTTTCATTTTGAGCCAAAAAGAGTCGAAGCTTTTGAAGTTCCTACGCGAGAGAGTGCAACGTAAAGTTGGCCATGAGTGAAGGCAGAATTTTGCAGATTGTTGTCTACTTCATTGAAAGGCCACTACCTTGTGACTTATTGATGGTCATGCTGAAGCAAACCGTAATGGAAAATTGGAGCCTTCTAAGCATGAATGCAAAAGGTGACTCAGAAGGTGATGCTGGAATTCATGGAATAAATACCTTGTGTCCAATATAGGGCCCCGTTGCAAAGCTTTTTTTCAACACACCTTGTGCCCTTCCACATCCTTAGTGGATTCATCAACCTCAGAATCATGACAGGGCAACCAACCTTTAGATTCAAGATGTGTGAGGGTAGGCCAGATATCTCGAGGGAGTTCAATAACTCAATTGAATGCTGTATATTGTTTGCTGATGCTCTAAGAGGTTTTGCTGTCGCTCCTCCCTTTGCTCAGCAGTCCCGAGGGTCAGGTTATTGGCACAAAATAACGCCCTTCTTACCCACGCCCATGAGTGTGGGGAGATGACTTGCAATTTTCACCTGTACACGTGACATTGTGGCAAGTAGTTTAATCACTGACCCCCGCTGGATGGAGGGTGGGAAAACGACATAAAAAAACAAAAAAAAAACACCTTTAGAGGCCATTTTCCCCCGCAAAGCAGGGGTTGGCCTTTTTTCGGGAACCATGGTTGTTGTTGTTTTTTGGTCCCCTTTTTGAAGCAATGTTTTACGGCCGGATGCCCTTCCTGACGCCAACCCTTTTTGTCGCCTTTTACGACAAACAGGGAATTACCAGTGAACTGGTTCTCAATTTGCCCACCTCGGAAGGATGACAGGCTGAGTCAACCCCCCTGGCGTTAATTCAGCGATCGACCGGGATTCGAACCCAGGATCCTAGGATCCTAAAGCCGGCACCCTAGCCGCTAGCCCAACACCAGGGACACATGGGAAAACGACATCAATGATGGGGGGAAAACAGTCCTCTCTGTTGGGGTATATAATCTTTCTTTGTTGGTAGCTTTTTAAAAACAAACTTATTTTGTACTTGCAATTTTCCCCTGTAGATATGCCATTGTTGCCATAGTGCAAGTTATTCACTGCCACCATATTTATACTGAGTGGGTATTACTTAGGGTTACACACCGAGCAGGAATTATGAGTAAAGCAAATTACAACAAGCATTACGCCGAGGTCCCCCGTCGTTGAAGTGATGTGAGTTGACAAAGTGGAAGACGCAAGGCGGCCATCTTGGATTTTGAGGTGGCGACCCAATTTTCAATAGCGTTCTCCCTTATGCGTAGATACACCCACACATCAGATTAGAAGTTAGTAGTTCGTTTATTTTTCAAGATATTTCGCTCACAAGGTTCAGACATGTATATGGTGGCGGCCATCTTGGATTTTGACGTGGCGATCCAATTTTCAATAGCGTTCTTCCTTATGCGTAGATACACCCACACACCAGATTAGAAGTTGGTACTTCGCTTATTTTTCAGGATATTCTGCTCACAAGGTTCAGACATACATGGCGGTGGCCATCTTGGATTTTGACGTGGCGACCCAATTGTCAATAGCGTTCTTCCTTATGCGCAGATACACCCACACACCAGATTAGAAGTTAGTAGTTCGTTTATTTTTAAAGATATTTCGCTCACAAGGTTCAGACATATATATGGTGGCGGCCATCTTGGATTTTGACGTGGCGAACCAATTTTCAATAGCGTCCTTCCTTAAGCCTAGATACACCCACACACCAGATTAGAAGTTGGTACTTCGCTTATTTTTCAAGATATTCCGCTCACAAGGTTCAGCATACATGGCGTCAGACATACATGGTGGCGGCCATCTTGTATTTTGACGTGGGTTGCACCCACACACCAAATTAGAATTTGGTCCTTAGCTTACGCACGCACGGACGCACGCATGCACGTTCGCACGCACACGGACGGAGGGGAAACCATAGTCCCCCTTTCGCTCCGCGGTGCGACGGGGGACAAAAAGGTGAAGAACCCGACTCGTGACACACTTATTCTGGGCACAAACACTCTTGCCTACTTAATCTAATTTTTAAAGGTGCCAGACACAGGAGAGCAACGAGGGAAAAGGAGAAAGAAAACAGATGAGAGCGGGGTAGGCCTTCCATCAGCCTGAGGCTGGTCCGTCTGCTATGAAGTAGCAGACGGACCAGTAGCAGACGGTTCCACATATGTGCCTCCCATAGAGAGGCACACTGGGCTCCACCAGTCACACCACTGGTGGGCAGATATGTAGACTGGAGGCGAGGAGTTGAACTGGTTGATTGGGCAAATACCAGGGCTATCTGCCTCGTTAGCCTCAAAGAATCTCCACAAACTCACTCTCCAAATGCCTGCACGATTCCCTCTCTCCTCTGTTGCTCATACAGATTGATCAAGAAGCAACCACACTGTGGTTCATATGGGTTCACGTGCGTGATCTTTTGGGTGCAATCAGGAGCAGCTCTTGAGCATCATGACATCACACTCCAAGCTCCGCCTCCAGCCCCAAGGTGATGTGCCGTGTGCATCATCGTCATTGCACGAGGGTCCCAATTAATTAAAATCACGTTAATTAAATGTAATTAGGTGCCACAAGCACTAAATCACTAATGCCGAACAAAGTGGAGCCAGGCAAGGACTTCAAAGGATATGATTCGTGTCACATGGACAGGACGGCAGAGCTCTTCATGAAGTATGGTGGCTGTATGCAGCAAGTGGGGCTCAGAATACATGCTCTGTCAAATTGCTACTTCTGCCCCCGACTCCTCAGCTCTGACCAACTTCTCCTCCCAATGCCGGCTCTGTTCTCCACTGGCGACAGTGAATGCCTCCATCAGCATTCGTGCACGATTTTTTTTTTTTTTTTTTTTTTGTATACTGAATCGAGGCTCGTGAAAGAGCTAACATTTACTTCACAAACAAATCAACCAGACAAACAAAACACACAAAAAGAGGGAGTGGAAGCCAAGATGGGGAGAGAAGGGGAAGCACACAACCGGTGGCTGTATGCAGCAAGCGGGGCTCAGAATACATGCTCTCTCAAATTGCTGCTTCTGCCCCAGACTCCTCAGCTCTGACCAACTTCTCCTCCCAATGCCGGCTCTGTTCTCCACTGGCGACCGCGAATGCCTCCATCAGCATTCGTGCACGGAAATTTACCACTTCTCTCCGCAGCAATGCCCGTGCCCTCAACATCCTTCGTTCATGGCCTGGCAGCAGCCAATGATGTGCCATGCTGCCACCGTTGCAACATCTTGCGGGTAGGGTGATGTCATCGGAGTCGCCTTAACCAATGGCGCACTGCCTTGCAAGCCTCCAATGGCAGCCTGCCAACTGGGACCTAGTTATGGCAGTTGTCGTGCCGGACCTCCTGTTCTGAATGGAGGCTACGAGTGGGGTTTACCAATATGCACCCGGAACACCGACATAGCCATCATGACTCCTCAGCCTCCAATCACTTTCCTTACCTTACCTGAGCATTGCCTGGATGTACAGACAGGACATATATGAATCACGTTTTCCTAGCTCGTATGTACAACAAACTATACCACCTCTCCTGGCACACGTAAAGCTGGATGACTTCACTCAAATAGGGCCTCGATTACAGAAGGTGTTTTAACCTATCTCTGCATGCAGACCAAGCATGGAAAAGTAACAGAGAGAGAGGGGTCTACCTCAGCACAACAAAAGATTTGGAGAACTTTCCCAGCTCGTTGTAAGGGCAGCTACCCGTACTGCAAACTCCCGATGATGTGGACCGGTGGACGGGTGTGTGCTACCAAACCCCCTGATGGATCACTACTAGTGAGTGGACGTTGAACCTTGTGGGAGTGCTTCGTGTGAACGTGGCAGGCTTGGCGATTTATTTAATGGACGCCTGCGATTGTAAATACGATGCTGTGCGTCATTACGAAGTAACAGTAACCAACTCTTCACAAGGGACATCTTTGAAACCTGAAGATGCACAAAGCTTGTGCCAGCTATTATTTACATGGGAGCTGGATGTATCAGGCAGACTTCCCTGAGAGAGACACCAGTATCTGGTTTTGGTGCATCTGAACACCGATGGGAAGGTCATATCTAGGGCTTGTGGATGCACAAGGTAAGTTAAAATCATCTATCTATAATTCCAGTAATCTCTGTGTGTTTGTTTGTTTGTACATTTGTACGTTTGTTTGTCTGTGACCGCTGTTTCTCGACAACCACGGGTCCGATATACTTTAAACTTGCCAGGTATATTGCTGGGGACCCGAGGATGTGCCTTTTCAAGGTTTCATATTAATCGGACAATTACTTACCGAGCTATGTCCAAAAAACGATTCAACCAATCAGAGAGCAGCGAGCTATCGCGTGTGCCGAACGTGGCGAACACACTCTGCCTTGGATGGCACATTTGAGAGCGTATTCATTTATTTCACGTTTGCAAACTATGTTGCCGCTATGTTGGCGTTAAACTATGTTTTAAAACTAATAAAAACCATTTCATCTAAATAGAGGGGGGGGGGGGGGGGGGATTGTCACTGTACTCGCAAGCCGTTCGCCGTTCGCTTTGGCGTTGCGAATGGACCAACACATTTCATGGACCAAACCATTTCATGTAAAGCGTTCGCCGTTCGCTTTGGCGTTGCGAATGGACCAAACCATTTCATGTAAATAGAGGGGGGGATATAATTTTAGATATAGATATAGTACGGGCATGCCCTAGTATTTTAAAATGATTTTCCTGTTAATAATGTTGGGGGGTGAGGGACGTAGGAGAGGGAGGAGGTGGGTGGGAGCTGTGAGGGCTGTTATAAATAAATTGCTTGTTTGGTTCCGGGACAATGATGAGAAAGACCAAACAGAGATTGCAGACCCTCGCCAGGACATGTTTTTAGTGGTTTTTAAGGCTTTTGTGTTAAAACAAATATGGCGGCCGAACCAAGTGACCGGTGACGTCATCATTATTATTTTTTCTCGAACTTATCCAAACTCTCGAACTTTCTCGAACTTATCTGAGATGACGCTCAAGAAATTTCATCTTGATCGATTAAGTTTTGTCCTTGTCGAATTATGACGTCATAATGTAGGCACCTATGACATCATCATTAACATGTCATTATGCTTGGAGAGTTCTTTACAATGAGCCACGTCTCAAATATTTCTATGCAGCACTTTCGGAGATATAGAGGTGCAAAGTTTTTCGATTTTTCCAAGATGGTGCCCGTACCACGTGACCTACGATGTCATAATTATCATTAAAAAAATTATTCAGGAGGAGGTGCACCGACGGTGAAACTTTCCTGTCAATCGGACCAACGGTTGCAGAGAAAAGGATACTTATTCTGTGCGGACAAATAGACAGACAGACAAATGAAAAATCACTCATAGAGCGACACTTGGCAAAAGAAAACAAAGTGGAGTGGCACTCAGTCGAGCATCCTTTTGACCGAAAAAATAATTGGTGTTTGAATTCAGTGACCTTATTTGCAAATTGTCTTCAAATTTTTAGTTAATCGGATGAAAATTGACAATTTTAGAAATTGTGTCCTATTTTGGTTGACCTTTCGGTCTATGTTGACCTCAAATAGTTGGTGGTTGAATTGAGTTAGCTGATATGAAAATCCCATTCAAATTTCAAGTGTTTTAAATCATGAAAACACCTCACCTCCACCAAATTTAAAACACCTCACCACCATGTAATCCAAAACATCTCACCCCCATGTAATTCAAAACACCTTACCACCATGTAATTCAAAACACCTTACCACCATGTAATTCAAAACACCTTACCACCATGTAATTCAAAACACCTCACCACCACGTAATTCAAAACACCTCACCACCACATAATTTAAAACACCTCACCACCACATAATTCAAAACACCATACCACCCTGTAATTCAAAACACCTCACCACCACGTAATTTAAAACACTTGAAAATTGTCGGACCATAAATCGGATGAAAATTGAGGATTTTAGAAATTTGAAAAAAGTGGTTGACCTTTTGGCCTATGTTGACCTTTTGGCCTATGTTGAACTTTTGGCCTATGTTGATCTCAAAAATAGTTGGTGGTTGAATTCATTTAGCTGATATGAAAATCCCATTCAAATTTCAAGTCAATCGGATGAACATTGAGGATTTTAGAAATTTGGAAAAAGTGATTGACCTTTGGCCGATGTTGACCTTTGGCCTATGTTGAACTTTTGGCCTATGTTGAACTTTTGGCCTATGTTGATCTCAAAAATAGTTGGTGGTTGAATTCAGTTAGCTGATATGAAAATCCCATTCAAATTTCAAGTCAATCGGATGAACATTGAGGCTTTTAGAAATTTGGAAAAAGTGGTTGACCTTTGGTCTATGTTGACCTTTTGACCTCAAAAATAAATAGGATTTTGTCGGACCACAAATTCAACTGTTTGGTGAAGTTTTGTGAAGATCGGTTTAAAATTGTGACCTGTAGGCAAGTATAAGTGAGCGGACAGATAAAAAACACACACAAACAAACACACACACAAAGCGGAGTGATGAACATTCTTGTGAAAAAATTTTTTTTGCCAAGTAACAAACAAAACGACTCACATGCAATAACCTCTCCTCTGGCGAGGGTAATAAATTATACTACATTTCTGCAGACATTGCTAAAAGGTGTTTTGGTGCTATATGCACTGCCACTGCCGCTTCCTTGTATTTCCTATATTTCCGTTGAGTCCGATTTGCATCTTAGAGCACAAAAATTATGGTGAACCATTTTGAAATCGCCACTTTAGTTTAAATGCTGAAAATTATGTTAAAACAACTATTTCACTCAAATATGTCATGTGAGCAACGGCAGGTTAAAAGTGCCCGCCGAGCAGCAGCCGAGTCACTGAAAACGCACACAGCGTATATGGAACGGCTTCGTTAGTATTCATACGTCTCGTTTTGAAAGTCACATTTCGGATATCACTGGTAACCAACTCTATCCTGGGCAAAAGACTTGATGCAAAGCTTGAATTTGGGATAGAAAACCTCACGAGCGGTGTAAGGCCCAAAGGGCAAGATGGCCGTTCATATATGATGTGCGAACATCTGCGTGAATGAATTTGTTTAGTGTTGGAGCTGTTGCCTTGGCGGAAGAATGAGATTGTAGCGTGTGGAAGTTGATTCCACAGGTGGGAAAAGAGGAACGAATGAGTGGAGGTGAGCAGTGAACCTGGATTTCAGAAGTTTCACCAGAAGGGGGTTGATGGCGGACTACATGTGCGCCCTGCAGGAAACCTGGGGGCGAGGATGGCGACAAATAATGGAAAGAGCAGAGGGTGCAACGCCAAAGAGGAGGCGGAAGAAAACAGAAAGACCACAGACCTGTCTGTGATGGCGTAGTGATGGACTCATGGAATCTGCTTCATCGCGGCAGATTCCAATAATCTTTAAGGCCTTGGTTTCCATGGCAACAAGATGTGAGGCAGGGGTGCCAGCCCAGAGGGGAGAGCAGTACTCCATCAGGATGCGGATGAAGCCCTAACTGGATAGGAGTTTAGGTGTGCCAAGAAAAGACTGTACGATAGAGGATTCCCATTCGGCGACTGGCTTTGGAGGCCAACTTTGAAATGTGCTTTGCCCAAGAAAAATCATGGCTGATAGTGAGACCCAGGAGTTTGAATGACTGAACTTCCACAAGAGGATTGTAAATACAGTAGATGGGAGGGTTTGCCCTATGGTCTTTTTGGAAATGCATAGCGAGAGTGTGAGATTTGTCAGGATTGAAAGACATTTCCAAGTGTTTAACCAGCTTGTGATTTTGTCAAGATCTGAAGAGAAGGAAGAGGCAAAGACTTCAAATTATTAATTGAGATATTTCATTTACCAATTGATTTAACAGCTGTTGTTTTTTCTAACTTGGAGTGCTTATAGATTTGCAGTAATGTGTATTGCCTGCAATATGTATTGGGTTATTTTTGTCTGTGGAGGATATTATTGGTTTTTTGTAAATACCTAATACGTAAACGGCCCCTTTACTTAAGCTAATTACATGCTGAGTATTTCTGCTTTCCCTGTACCTTCGGCCCATGCTTCATTTGACAGGATCTGCCTGACAATATGCAACGTTCCCCCTCTCTCCTATTACTCCAATCCCACTCCCATCTTGTTCGAATTGGCATTTCCAGTCGTCAGTGCTGTCGGATTTTTCCTTAAAATAGTAAAACGTGGGCATCTGTTTTCATCGGCAGACTTTGATGGGTCCTGGATGTTTGTGATAAAATTAGGATTAAGTGGGCCTGGCCCATGGTTTGTCATGACGTATTGCTTTCGAGCACTGCAAACCTCCACACAACACCTTTAAGCACGTTTTATATTCGACTGAGGGTAATGCATTTTTGATCACTTATTGGCGTGAATAATGGTGGCCGTGCAATAGGAAATGCTCAGCAGTTTTGTTGACTTATTTGTCATCGTTCCCTTGAGAAACTGGCTCGAGGAGCAAGGATCTGTGCCAGAGAAACTGGATGAGATGGGTTTCCAGAGCTCGGAGATCATGCGTGGTATGTTCCGCTTCCGCATGGGGACCTGCTCGAGGTGAATAATTTGTGGTCGTCCTTGTGCACCTTGTCCAAGGTGCACCTTGTGCTATCAACCGACTTGTCCTTCCCTGCCATCAATCCCTGTGTAAGTCAGTCTTGTTCCGTTTGTCTGTGGTCTGTCGGGGATAAGATAAGACTGTAACTAAGTGCCTATCTCTTCTGTGCTTTACCTCATACCTTGTAATCTACCCCTTTTCTCCACCACCAATTATATCCTCCTCCGGAGGTCTTGAGAACTGTACCCCTTGTGTCGTTTCATTTATCCCAGTCATTGTGTCCTTTCCAAATCATTGATTTAGCATAGCGCGACTTGGTCAACGTCGGGTGGAATCGGGTGAGTTGGGGAAGAATCGGGGGAATTGTTAGGTCGCGGCAATACCACCGCTCGGTAAATAACATCAAATCCGCGATCCGTAACAACTGGGACGGCGGAACTTTTTTCATTTCTAATAGGGTTTAGGCTCATGGAGGAGCCAAACAACAATGGGCAGCAGGTTCACAAGCTGCCATATGGCATTGGGAGGCATGGACATAAACAAGGAGGAACTAGAATGCCACAAGGTAGAGGGCACACCTCCACCAGGCTGAACAATTTACATTTTGTGTCCCACTGATAGGTCGAATCTGGATCCTGATTGAACCAAAATCAAAATGGCTTGTTCTTGTCACCTAACCAACTCATTCAACAAGTTTCGGCCAAATATGGCCGTAACTTTTTGAGATATCATGCTATATATTGGTTTTAGGCCTATCGCTCAATGGTGAAGTCACAGACTGGGCATAAACAAAGAAGGCTCATTGGAATGGCAAAGAAGAGGTCAGGTCAACTGGGTTGAAGAATGAATTATAATAAATGCCCAAGACCAAGGACACTACACCAATGGCTTTAATAAGATGGCGGTACTGAGTCAATCGGGCAAGTGTAGATTCTGCAAGGGAGAAACAGAAAGTACGAGCCACCTCCTACCGGGATGTAAAAAACTCATGTCAGAACATCTGTACACCCAAAGGCACAACAAGGTATGTCACGTAATCCATGCCACATCTGCAGAAACTTCAATATCCCAGTCCCAGAAAACTCATGGAAACATGAACCAAAAGCAACAATCGAAAACAAGGAAGTAATGTAGTTGTACGACGTGATGATCCCATCGAGCATGAACATGGAATACAAAGCAATGTGATCACATATATTACTTAGGTACAAAAAAGGGAAGGACAGCATTTCTCATTGAGATATCAGTACCATGACCAAATTACCAGATTCTTAAAAATGAAGTCAAAAGCACCTGGAAGCTGAAAAGTGACGAAATTGTACCAGTGATTATTAGAGCAACAAGAATGATAAAGAAGAACTTTACAGAGATCTTAAAAACCATCCCCTGAGAAAATTACTAAAAAGCAAACCAGTTGGAAACTGTCCGGGGCTCGGTGACGATCCTCAAAAGAGCCCTCCGAACAAAACTTCCCAAACTAGTCCATGAATCATGATCCCTTACTGAAACGGAGGTGGATACTTTGAGAGGCCTAGGAGGACTCCGTACTCCAGCTTCTGAAACTCGAATATGGAGTTAACAACCAACGACACACACACTCAAACTGGGACATTGGCACAGCCTGCACTAACAGCAGGACCACTGGAAGTGTCCCTCATGGGGCCTTGATTGCCCTTGATGTGACAATTTGCTAAAGTGCTGTGCGCAACTGTTCCGCGTATTTATTTCTCCCGTTATACTTCTCACTGTCCGTCTGCCTCCCTCATTCTCTTCTCCATACGTGTCGACTTTATCAAATTCCAGCCTTTGGCTAATGGTCTTGTTATTTGGGATTGGTGCTATTTTTATTTGAAGTGTACCAACATTGAGGCTTGATTTGGCGCCGTCAGATCATCTTGGCTGTTGGAATTCCGTTGGAACCCGTCTCCGATTGCAGCATCTGTGTCCATTTTCTCACTCGTTGCACCGAGGAACATTTATTGATGGCCTTTCAGCAACATGCCTAAGAGAAACCAGAGCATGAGAGAGAACCTTGCAACGTGATATTGAAGAGATCGACGGAGAGTAAATTGTCAAAAGGTTTCTTAACCGGCTTTTACGGTTTTATGTTTCCTTTTAAAAACCGACTCCGTATCGCTGTGTGCATTCACGCATTGGTTCCAAGTTTCCAATGCCCATGCCATTACGATTAGGATGCTTTGGGGCTTCATCCACAGTCTATAAACTCGTAGCCACATGATTTGTCATGTTTAAAAAAAGATATTTTACACTAGAATGGCACATGCAAAGCTCCCATGCAAAGCTGAATAGTTCACGTTTTGTATCCCACTGAAAGATCCAGACCTATCCCCTAACTTTTTTTTAAAGATCCAGACCTGAACCAAAATCTAATCGGCTTGACCTTGTCACCAAACCAACTCATCCACAACTTTTTGAAATATCCTGCTGTACAGTTTTTCGTTTTTGGACCTATGGTGAATAATTGCTTTCAAAATTCCCAGATCCAGATCTTCAACAAAATCGAATCGATTCATCCATGTCAAACAAGTTGACATGTCATGTCAACCCAACCAGTCCACCAAGTTTCATTGGAATCCGTTCATAACTTTTTGAGATATCCTGCTCACTAACAAACAGACGAACAGGGGCGAAAACACTTCAGTGCAGAGGTAACTAGAACGGCACTCAGTAGAGAGCATACCTCCACCTGGTTGGCCATATCACTCAATGGTGAACAATCACTTAAATACTTAAATAATTATCATATCCTAATCCATATTCAGATCTTCACCAAATTTCGTCCAAATCCGTCCACAACTTTTTGAGATATCCTGCTATGTATTGTTTTTGGCCCTTTCTCCCAATGATGAAGAATCACTTTTAAAATTCTAGTAGCCGAATCCGGATCTTCACCAAAATCGAATCATTTCGTCCTTGTGACATACGCTACATCTCTGCCAAATGTCATGCGAATCCGTCCACAACTTTTTGAGATATTTTGTTCATAAACAGACAGACAAACAGACAGGGGTGAAAACATAACCTCCATCCACCTTTGGTGGCGGAGGTAATAATCTTACTATAATTCACTAAACGTCCGTCCGTTCGAAGGTACCGCAAAAACGGCTGAACCGATCGCAACAAAATTTTGGGTGGGTAATCCTGGGACCCCCTGGAGTAAAATAGGCTATATTGTTTTTCCAATTTTTTTTGCAATTTTCCAGTTTTTCCAAACACGATGGAATAATATTTATTGATATGAACAGTGATGCGGCTTTTATTTAAATTCTACAAATACTGTTTAGATTTTGATGATTTGCGTGCGATATGATTTAACGGATGTTTATATAAATAGTTTAAAATAAAAAAGCCTTCAATTTCTGATATTTTGCCTTTTCATTTGGGCCTCCCAATTGAAGCCCCGCCCGTAGGGCGGGTACCGTTGCTCGTGGACCTAATGCATGTGTCGCTATATACCGGTATGTGAATATTAGGGTGGTTCTTAGTGGGATCTTATTATAATGGAGCAAACATATATGGTTATGTTTGCGACCAAAACGTCTTCTTCATCTTCAAATAAAATTAACACCCTCTTAATTAACCCTCTTAATTACGTTTAGACTTTTTTTTTTTTTTTTTTTTTTTTTTTTTTTTTTTTTTTTTTTTTTTTTTTTTTTTTTTTTTTTTTTTTTTTTTTTGTTTTGTTTTGTTTTGTTTTGTTTTGTTTTGTATACAAGATCGAGGCTCGTGAAAGAGCGAACATTAATCACACAGAAAGACAAACCGACACATAAAACATATAACATCGGGAGCGGTAGACAAGATGGGGAGAGAGGGGGAAGGACACAAACACAACATTTGAGAGCAGGGACCGAGAGACATGGAGACATCGAGAGATCTGAGAGAGGGCGAGGGCTTTGGGGGGGGGGGCATGGGAAGGGGGCGGTGGGAGAGGTATAAAACATATGGACACTGCCAGGACTTCCAGGAAAGAAGTTGGAATTTCAAACAAGGTGGATCTGGGGTGAATTAGCGGGGGTAGAAAAGATCAAGGTTTTGGATGGGGGAAGATAAGAGATGGTGGTGAACAGCTGTTTTAAAGACCTGGAGGGAGGAGTGGGATTGAAGGGAGTGTGGGAGTTTGTTCCAGAGGCGGGAGAAAAGAGGAATGAAAGAGTGAAGGTGAGCAGAGAGTCGAGATTTTGGCAGTTTAACCATCAGAGGCTTGCTGGCAGATCTTGTGCGACCTGTAGGAATATTTGGGGGACAGAGCACAGAGAGAGCTGGGGGAGCAAGGCCGGAGAGGAGTCGGTAGAAGACAGAAAGACCACCTACCTGCCTGCGGTGAGTGAGTGAAAGGCCCTCAGAGATAGCTTCATCGCGGGAGATTCCAATGATTCTGAAAGCTTTGGTTTCAACAGCGTGAAGCCGAGCTAGGTGTGAGGCAGGAGCACCAGCCCATAGGGGAGAACAGTATTCCATTGAGCTGCGGATGAAAGCCTTGTATGTGGTGAGGAGCTCAGGTGTGCCTAGGAAGGACTTCGCACGACGGAGGATGCCCAGTCGGCGACTGGCTTTGCAGGCCAGCTTGGAAATGTGGTTTTCCCAAGAAAGATCATGGCAGATAGTGAGACCCAAAAGCTTGAGCGACAGAACTTCTTGGAGAGGATTGTTGAGAAAGTAGATGGGAGGGTTGTCCAGTCGATCTTTTCGGAGAGACATAGTAAGAGTGTGAGATTTGTCAGGATTGAAAGACATGTTCCACTTGTTTGACCAGTCTGTGATTTTGTCCAGGTCTTCAGAGAGTGAGGAGGCTGCAGACTGCCGATCTGAGGGAAGAGGAATGGAGCGGCAGAGAGTGGAGTCATCAGCAAAGAGATAGAGAGGATTTTCCAGAGAGTCGGAGAGATCATTGATAAAGACCAGAAAAAGCACTGAAGACCCTGAAGACTGCTGAGACTCCTCAGACCTTTGACGACCCTTTAAATTCCCCCAAGACCCTTAAGACCACCAAGACCCCTGAAGACCCAAAATACCCTTAAAGACCCAAAAGACCCTGAAGACCCAAAACACCGCAAATACCCAAAATACCCTTGAAGGCCCTGAGGTCAAAAAGACCCTGAAGACCCAAATGGCCCCGAAGACCCAATAGACCCTTAAAGACCCAGAGGAACCAAAAGCCCCTGAAGACACCGAAGACCCAAAAGCCCCTGAAGACACCGAAGACCCAAAGGACCCCGAAGACCCAAAACACCCCGAAGACCCAGAACACCCTGAAGACCACAAAGACCCTGAAGACCCAAAACACCCTGAAGATCACAAAGACCCTGAAGACCACAAAGACCCTGAAGACCCAAAATACCCTGAAAGGCCCAGAGGATACCAAAGACCCTGAAGACCCAAAAGACACTGAAGAGCCAAAATACCCTGAAGACCCAAAATACCCTGAAGACCCAAAAGACCCTGAAGACCCAAAATACCCCGAAGACCCAAAACACCCCAAAGACCCAAAACACCCCGAAGACCCAAAACACCCCGAAGACCCAAAACACCCCGAAGACCAAAAAGACCCTGAAGACTCAAAACACCCTGAAGACTCCAAAGACCCTTAAAGACCCTTTAGACTCAAAATACCCTTAAATATCCCGAAGAACCAAAATTCCCCAACGACTCTTAAAGACCCAGAGGAAACAAAAGCCTCTGAAGACACCGAATACCCAAAACATCCCAAAGATCCAAAATACCCTTAACGGCCCAGAGGATCCAAAAGACCCTGAAGACCCCAATGGCCCTGAAGACCCAAAACACCATGAAGACCCAAAACACACCTAAATGGTCAAAGATGCCTATCCCTCTGAAACGACGTCTGGTGAGGAGCGCGGAGCGTGCCGAGTCACACTATTATCTACTATATACGAGAGAGGTCTGTCTGTGTGTGTGTGTCTGTGTCGCCATTTTTCTCAGAGATGGCTGAACGGATCTTCGTCAAACTTTCAGAGGTTCATCAGTGAGTGCCTGGGAGTGTTTTAGGCAAAAAGAAAATTGAAAGAAAAAAGATGGTTTTTTGGAGTTAAAAAAAAAAATCCCTCGATAGTGCCTAAGCCTTTTAAAATTAATGACAGTTATATACAAGTACACATCTTACTATAATTCACCAAATGTCCGTCCGCCTGTGTCTGTCTGTCTGTCTGTCCATTCAAAGGTACCGCAAAATCGGCTCAACCGATCGCAACGACATTTTGGGTGGGTAATCCTGGGATCTCCAGGAGTAAAATAGGCTATATTGTTTTTCCAATTTCAGCTTTGGGCTCCAGCAATGACTCCCACATATTACATTCGCGTTCGCATAACGTTCATTGTGACGATGTTTCCATTGTAGTCAGGTTCACTATGTTTTTTCGTTCAAAATCATGGTAGATTAGCAAACCTATACATTTTTGGAAACGTTATTACATGGAAAATCTGAAAATCAATGTTTACATTTGCCAATTCCGACCAATTCGATTCGACCAATTCGACCAATTCGACCAATCGACCAATTCCATTCGACCAATTCGACCATTCGACCAATCGCTTCGATCGACCATTCGATCGATTTGATTCGATTCGATTCATCGAATTCGATTCGATCGACCATTCGACCAATACGATTTGCCAATCAATTTGACCGACCTTTGCTTGTGTGGAATGGACTGTGAAAACGATGCGGACTATATTGTCGGATACGACACACAGGACAGTGATGACGAACTCTAAATGGCATATTCTGTAATCGTGTATGTTTGATGTCATTGACTGCCTGTGTATATTTTGTCATTGACTGCCTGTGTAGATGTGAAGTTATACTGACTGCATGTGTATATATGATTTTGCTGACTGCCTGTGTATGTTTGGTGATATGAATTATTGTGACACATTTTGATGTTATTAACTGCCTGTACAAAATGATAACATGTATTTGATTATGCAACTTATCGCGAATATAAAGACAGTATTTTGCAACTCAAAACCTTTGATTCGTGTCTTACCATTCCCCATAGCACTCATTTTATACTTTCATTGGATTCCTTGTCCCTGAAAATATAGGTTTAGTATATTTTTAAAAGTTTTTAGGGTAATTAGAGGCAGAAATAGAACAAAATATGTATTTTACAGTGGCCATTTTGAAAATCCAAAATGGCCGCCATACAGGTATCTCTCCAAATGTAAACATTGATTTTTAGTTTCCTTATGCTATAACCTTTCCAAAAATGTATAGGTTTGCTCATCTACCATGATTTTGAACGAAATATAATTTATTGACATAGTGAACCTGACTATTGTGACGATGTTGTTTTCCCGGGTGCCGCACAAACGGCTGCACCGATCGGACTTGGTGACCTCGGACAAAGACCTTTTATAAGGACACGGGTTGAATCCCTGCTTGAGAGAATGCCAACCCCCTCCCCGCCATCACGGTCGTCTCTCCAACTCACAATCCCACGAGATATGCGGAAAGGACGACCCAAAACCAATTATCTTCTTTTCGATTCGTATATAAACATCATTAAAAGTAAATAATGACCTCGGCCAAAGTTGAAACGTAGGACAGTTTATATAGGCCACGGGTAGTTTATAAGGACACGGATATCCACATATAGTTTATAAGGAAATGGGTTGAATCTCTACATGAGAGAATTCCACATAGCTATTTGGGCGGTGTATACGCTAACAGATCACTGTCTCCATCGATCTTGCCAAGGCCGTAACAGCTATTGGCTCAAAATCCTTTTAACTATTGATTTGGTAGTTTTTACAATGAAGGAAACATTAACAATGTTGTTAAAAGTTTATTTTGTGATTAATTTGTGATTGGAGATATGTTGTTTGGAATGAAAAAAAGAGACATCGAGTTCAAGTGAATGACGACATGCCGTGATGGTTTCTACTTTCTGAACGTGAACTTCGCGGATCGCCATATTGTTACGTGTTCCTCCCCGACCTTCTGGTCTTGGTATACCTCCGAACCCCGAGAGGAGCCACGGCAGAAAAATATATTATTCCGTGTCGAAATCAATATTGAAACCACACCAATGATTATCCACAAACCAAAGAATGTATTAAAAAGCACACAGGAAGAACCATACAACAATGATAGCAATCAACCATATAATCAATCTTTAGATGGTACCATCTTATCTAGTCACTTAACTCAAACTCACGGCACTCCCAGGGAATGGAACCGAGCACTCCTCAATGTCTATAACTCTCCAAGACGAAGTTGATTCGCTCCAGCGATCGTTGGAACAATGTCCGATCAAGATCAATCGAGGCGTAGGCGGTCGAAGCGACGCAGAAGTCACGTGGTCCAACACCCAGCAAACTCGCGGTAGAATGGAAAATCCCCAAAGACGCGCGCCGATGTACACGTTTGCCGCTCAATCAGCGAACCGCCGTGTAATCTTCAAACATAGCTTTAGTGCACAGCCCTCCCCGGCAGACCACCGGAGGGTAAGACCAGCCGACGTGACAAAAACCTTTTCCGATGAACGCAGCGCACGGGGCAAAATGGCGGACAGCTCTCACTCGAGCCGGAGCCTCTCGGCAAGGATTCTCCGGAACCTCAATGCTGATACCTGACTACGCAGGTTCCTCAATACTCTGGCGATAACACCTATCGCACGAACTTCCTTTCAAGGTCTCAAAGTTCACTCGCGACGTTCGCTCGACCACGCCCGTAACGGAGCTTCGACACGCGTCTTCCCCGACCTTTTCCTCACGACCTCTTCTCCCTCGCTCGACGTCTTCCGGTGCACGATCCGATTTCCTGTTTCATTTTTACCATGAGCGCTTTTAACCTTTTAATCACAATAACCATTTCCTTTAAACAACAATAATCGCCGTTTCCTTCCAACCCGGATAAGAATAATAATAATACCTAACCAGAAATGTTTCACGTGGATGAAAACCACCACAGCGGAAGGGACGAATCCGTAACAATATGCAGATCGCCACAGACCCACGATCGATGTTTCTATGCGTGAACGTACCCGTTTGTTTGCCAATGGGTACGTTTTTCATAGAAGTCCTTCACGAACTTGCTGTCCATGTCTGATGTGCGACTGAAGGTGCTCCAGGTCATTGGTCATGTGGTTAATGATGATGTCATAGGTGCCTCCATTATGACGTCATAATTCGACAAATACAAAACTTCATCCGATCAAGATGCAATTTCTTGAGCATCATCAAGGAATAAATTAGTTTAGAAAACTAATAATGATGACGTCAGCGGTCACGTGGTCCGGCCGCGATATTTGTCCAAAATGGATGATAAGAAAGTACATTCCGGCAAGTCCTCGGTCTCTGACCGATTTTTCATGTTTGTCTGTCTGTCTGTCTGTCTGTCTGTTTGTGCGCAGTACTACGTCTACATCATTGCACATAGAATTGCCATACTTTACACACACATTTTTCTTGCCCTGGAATAGACTGTGCCCAATTTTTAACTCTCTAGGCCCAAGGCCTCCATTATGACGTCATCATTCGATAATTCGACAAGTACAAAACTTCATGCAATCAAGATGCAATTTCTTGAGCGCCATGTTGGCATAAACTGATGGAGAAAAAAAAAATAATGATGATTGCATCGGTCACGTGGTTCGGCCGCCATCTTGGAAAAACCGAAAAACTTTGCACCTCTATATCTCCGAAAGTGCTGAATAGAAAAAATGGAGACACGGCTCATTGTAAAGAACTCTCCATGGGGAATAAAATGTTAATGATGATGTCATAGGTGCTTCCATTATGACGTCATAATTCAACAAGTACAAAACTTCATCCGATCAAGATGAAATTTGAGCATCATCTCGGGATAAAATGGTGGAGGAAAAAAAAAAAGATGACGTCATCGGTCACGTGGTTCGGCCGCCATATTTGTTTTACTACAAAAGCCTTCAAAACCACTGAAAACATCCTGGCGAGGGTCTGCAATCTCTGATTGCTCTTTCTTGTTTGATAATGCGCTCGTCAGTGAGTGGGTTTGGGTTTGATTTCTGATTCGATCCGCATGTAGTGAGAAACTAAACGCATTATTAATGTTGAAAAAAAAACATGATCAAATATTTCATTTCATCTTTTATTAAAAAATAAATAAACAGCAAAATGCAGCATGGGGAATTTCACAGTAATTTATAACACTAATAGTTGGAGCTTGGAGGTCCTCAAAACTCCCAGGTGTATCGTGATCCATCGAAAAACATTTCGAGGCCTGGAGTAATGTTGGATGGGTCACCACTTACAAAGCATGATCGATACTCAACGTACACTACCGCCTCGTGGTACCTGCGAGACACCGGGATGGCAGTTTATAGCTGGGTCTGGATTCAAACCCAGTCTAGACAGCTCAGAGGTGAGTGCGCATACGTCTAGAATCTCAGGCCCTTAGTGATATAAAGAAGGTAGTAATGTCTGGCCATTTGATGTCCCTGTTTGGCTGTGAGACATATGTGACGTAATATAATTTTGAAAGCTAATCAGGGGACACACACAAAGACAAAAACATGGCTTCATCTGCAGAAACCACTGAGACATTCGATTAGCTGTCTTCTGCTGGTGAATGTTGTATTTTATCTTTTTCATTAAAACAAAATTGTTTTCCCTTTGTCTAAAAACTCCTGTTTTCATTCGATGGAATCACACTGGTCTTACGCCTGGTTAAGGCCGAACGGTTAAGGTGGCTGCCTTAAGATCCTAGGGTTCTTTTATATTAATGCTTGTTGTATATCAAAGCCCTGTTGTGTCCTTGAATTAACACCAGGTGGGTCCGATTCAGACCGTCATCCTTCCGAAATTGGCGAAATGAGTACAGTACTAGCTTATTGGTAAACGGGGCACTGCATCGGCAGATTTCTTTGCATTACTGACGTTGCTTACTAGTGACGTCACAATGTAAATGAAACAATCGCTCACGAAGCAAGCGTGCCGTTTTGATTTGACTTTTGCATCAATCACATAATTTCTGGTACAGGTAACTTTCATTAATATAAATACTTGAGTCGACTCATTAACGAAGCCACCGAACGCATTTAGACAAGTGACGAATCCAATGGATTGCGTTGAACAGCTGCAGGGAAATGGCATGAATGGGAATGGCTGTTGTACACATTGATTCACAGGTAAATTGGGCAATGGATTTCCTTACGACAATCCGAGTGCTCGGTGCACTTGATGTATACCGGACATGGAGGAAGAAGCACGCTGCCCTCATGACGCGACCTGTCCATGCGCTGGCAGGGAGAATCGGAGCGAGGGATCGTCCGACGGGTGGGGGCGAGCCAGGTTGGAGCGGAGACAGGGCGTGGTGAGGCGAGGGCGTGGCGAGGCGAAGAAGAGTGGCGAAGTCGGCACGCTCGTGCCGCGCAGGACAGCCAGGACTCCAGGATGTGCAGCACGGAGCGGGTCGCCTCGCTCATGCTCGTGCTGTCTCTCGTCGAGCTCGCGTGCGGCCTCGGGAGCCTCTCGCTCGGCTCGGTGATCCTGGTGCTGGAGAGGCTTTCGGGCGAGAAGTCTCTCCCGGGTCATGCCTCTCCGGTATGGAGCGGAATCGCTGTACGTGCGCCGCACCGCTCTCTGCACCTGCACCGCCTTGTTCCCCTCTATAATCCCTCTTTCTCTTCCCCTCTTACCCCGACACCGGCTTACCCCTGGGGGTAAAAAAAACTCCGCTTCGTTTGGTGCAGTGCAGGCAATGCGAGCCGGGATCGAGTCGAGTTCGGGCAGGTAGGTCCCCGGTCCGAGACTGGGTGCAAATCCGCGCGTGTTTTACCCACGAACCGACAGCATGTACCTGGCCAGCTTAAACTTTTAAAAACGAATAAAAAAAACATGGTTTTCGCATTTATCGTAGTCGGAGATTCATTCGTAGCCGACAGAGGCAAAAGGCTGCGATCGATATCGAGAGGAGGGAAATTAAAGTTTGATTTGTTGATAAATTTTTGTCTTGACTCGAACTTGTCCACTTTAACCACACGTGGCTTCGTCCGCGGCACTTTTCAGTGCAAACAGCTGTTTCCTGCCAGCAAGAAAGGGTATAAATTGTATACAACTAGCACCTCTTAGGGCGGGCAAAGACAACCCAGAGGTACGTCTATCCTGGGTTCGAATCCGTTGGACGTTAAACTGGCCTCTCGTCTGCCGGAATTGGTTGGTTGACCTTAAATATCCCATGGGATGCTGTGGGAAAAAGTAGGGGGGCTATGGCACCCTGAACAAATTTCAGATTCCTGCTCTCTTTGATTGCTGGAAAGGTAATGGAAACGCCACCCAGCATAATCCATTTCAAGAAACTGGTTCGGCAGCACCAACACACAAGATGGTGACCGTTAACCCCTACGCCACCACAGCACGTGTTGGACATGTCCAAGGCTCACGAGATGGGGACTATTCTGTGCTGATGATGGCCGGGGAGCCAGAAACGTGTCCATGGATTGAATGCTTACCCAACTGGATGTGCTGCCAATTTGCCATTAAAAAGCTTATGAAGCCAATGTCCTTGGCTGATGATGTGGTTGGAAGTGTACCAGCAGGAAGTGAACGCCAGTGAGCCAGAAATTCATCCATGGATCGATTTCCTTCCCAAGGGGTGGGTTGGCATTGCCAAAAACAAGCTCGGCTGACTGATACTGTGGGTAGCAGTGTAGCGGCGGACACACTGCTTGTTTGTAGTCGGTGGTTATATCTTTCACAGACTACCAGTAAAAGGTGTGCATGTGCGTACGCAGAATGGTCGGGACCAAGGATGTTCCAGATAAAATATATATATTTCCAGTTAATGGATAAATTACGAAATCTTATAAAATGAATGTTGTTGTGTTATAAAGTAAAAGACGTTGTGCAGTAATAAACGTCCATAAAAACAAAGAAATATACTGTACTGTATAATAAAGCATTGTATTGTGTGTAATTGTTTGAAATTCAAAAATAACCTTGTGCGAACTCTACTTCGCAATACATCCTCTATATTTATCTCCTTCCTAAATGAAGATCCCTATGTGTATGGTGACCAGGGTCTGAGGACAGAAATTCGGGACACTCAGGCACGGGTGAGACGGCCTACTGCAGACCTCATTTGGGAAGTGGGAATGTTGTTGTGGGAAGTATGCTTTTGTAAGTTTTATTTTTTACTAGTGGGGTATACTTACACATTGTAAGCAATAACAAACCAGGCTTCATACATAGGTACATAATAAATAGAAGCTTTATGATTATAAGCAAGCATCATCGACCTGCTGATAGATATAATCAATTTATGTTTATTAATTTGTTAATTTTACGGACGCGTTTATGGTTTTTACGAAATGTTCATTGAGATTTTTATTTCACAGTTTACAGTTATATAAATTACAATTTTAAAATGCTCGATATCGATTGAGTTTTTTTTTACGGAAGTGTTTACGGTTTTTTAAATATGAATTGTCATTTACGAACACTTTTTATTTTTTTCACTTATGACATTATTGTCATGGTTATTTCACAGTTTACAGTTATGGAAATTACAATTTTCAAATTCTAGATATTGATTGAGGTATTTGGTTTTTTACATATGCATGTACGTTATTTTTTTTTACATAAATTTTCATTTACGGATGCTTTCTCTTTTTCACTTATGACATTATTGTCATGTTTATTTCACAGTTAACAGTTATGGAAATTACAATTTTCAAATTCTAGATATTGATTGAGGTATTTGGTTTTTTACATATGCATGTACGTTTTTTTTACATAAATTTTCATTTACGGATGCTTTCTCTTTTTCATTTATGGACATTATCGTCATGTTTATTTCACAGTTTACAATTTTGGAAATTACAATTTTCAAATTCTAGATATTGATTGAAGTATTTGGTTTTTTACATATGCATCTACGTTTTTTTAACATAAATTTTCATTTACGGATGCTTTCTCTTTTTCATTTATGGACATTATCGTCATGTTTATTTCACAGTTTACAATTTTGGAAATTACAATTTTCAAATTCTAGATATTGATTGAAGTATTTGGTTTTTTACATATGCATCTACGTTTTTTTAACATAAATTTTCATTTACGGATGCTTTCTCTTTTTCATTTATGGACATTATCGTCATGTTTATTTCACAGTTTACAATTTTGGAAATTACAATTTTCAAATGGTAGATCGATTGAGGTTTTGTTTTGTTTTTTTGGCTTTTTTTTTTTTAGGCTTTTTTTTTTTTTTTTTTTACATACACTGCCGGTCAAAAGTTTTAGAACACCTCAATTTTTCCAGTTTTTATTGAAATCTAAGCAATTCAAGTCCAGTGAATAACCTGAAATGGTAAAAAGGTAAGCAGTAAACTACTCGAGGTTAAAAAAAAGTTTAGGTTAGCAAAAACGGGAAAATAATGTAAATTGCAGTTATATTGTAAAAAAAGGCCTTCAGGGAACAAGAAATGGGTTAACAACTTACAGCTGTTCTGCAGCAATGTAAGTAAATTAAGCCTTGAAAGTTGATGCAAACAATTCCTACAGGTGTCCCAACCTCTGCTGATTACTTGATTACAAACCCCCTGTCTGTATAAACGCAGTATTGGAACAGACTGTTATTACACCCCCTGAAGCATTATTTGGACAATATTGCACTGCAGACAACAACAACAACAACAACAACATGCATTTTAAAGGCCATTTTCCCTGCTAGAGCGGGGGTTAGCCTTGCGGTCCCCATGACGATCTTCTCCATTTTGTGTGGAGAAGACTGCACTGCACGGCACTGCAGGAAGTAGTATATTGGAAACTGGAGGAAACTCTGACAGGAAGAGGTCTGGCAGACCCAAAGGCACAACAGAATCAGAAGACAAGTTTCTGAGAGTCAACAGCTTGTGTGATAGGCGGCTGACAGGACAACAGCTTCAAGCACAGCTTAACACTGGTCGAAGTAAGCAAGTCTCAGTTTCAACTGTGAAAAGAGGACTTCGAGCTGCAGGTTTGACAGGTCGAGTGGCAGTAAGAAAGCCATTGCTCAGATGGCAAAATAAGAAAAAGAGGCTTGCCTGGGCCATGAAGCAGCGCCAGTGGATGACTGAAGACTGGATGAAGGTCTTATGGAACAACAACAACATGCATTTTAAGGCCATTTTCCCTGCTAGAGCGGGGGTTAGCCTTGCGGTCTCCATGACAATCTTCTCCATTTTGCCCTATTTTCTGCATCTCTCCTTGTTAACCCCCTTGCCCGCATTTCTTCTTCCACCATCTTTAGCCAAGTCTTTCTCGGTCTTCCCCGTCCTCTACTTCCTTCTACATTAACTTCCATCACTCTTCTCAACCAGTCACTTTCATCCTTCCTCAACACATGACCAAAGTAAGTCAACACATAAGTCACACTTATGGACCGATGAATCAAAATTTTAAATCTTTGGTTCATCACGCAGGGTTTTTGTACGTCGTCGAGTAGGTGAAAGGGATGGTTCCTCAGTGTGTGACACCAACTGTCAAACATGGAGGAGGAAGCGTGATGATCTGGGGCTCTTTTGCTGGATCCAGAGTCGGCGACTTGCACAGAGTGACTGGCACCCTCAACCAAAAGGGCTACCACAGCATTTTGCAGCGCCATGCAATACCCTCTGGTATACGCCGAGTTGGTCAGGGGTTCATCCTACAGCAAGATAATGATCCTAAACACACCTCCAGGCTTTGTCAAAACTACCTTCGAGGAAAAGAACAAGACGGTAGGCTTCAAATCATGGAATGGTCAGCAGTCTCCAGGCTTAAACCCCATCGAGCTGGTTTGGGATGAACTGGACAGAAGGGTGAAAGCAAAGCAACCTACAAGTGCAACACATTTGTGGGAACTCCTGCAACAGTGTTGGGAAGAACTTCCCGAACAATATTTGATTTCCATTGTAGAAAGAATGCCACGAGTGTGTTCGGCGGTTATATCTGCAAAAGGTGGCTACTTTGCTGAGTCAAAAATTTAAATTAAATTTTGTTAAACAAAATGATTCTATGATTTCTTTTTCATCCCCAATTGTTTGTTTGTTCTATGCTTAATTTCAGAGTACATTGAGACATTAAACTGCGTAAATTTCAATAAAAACTGGAAAAATTTAGGTGTTCTAAAACTTTTGACCGGTAGTGTATGCGTATTTGCGGACGCTTTTCGACAGTTCTGTGATTTTTTTTTCTTTTTCTGGTGTATCGGCTTCATTGTCCGTCGGCACACCAAATTTCATTCGGAACACTCGGAAGGTACCGGAACATTAATATCGGTGGTTAGAAAGAGCTTGGAAAAATTAGATATTGACTGACAGAAAGAGCTTTATATATTAAATATTCATTACTATTAAATTGTAAGATTTTTAAAATGTTTTTATATTGCCAAGATCTGGACTTAACTAATAAATGTCAGAAATATTAAATGTAAATTGCTGAAGTACAAGTTTATTGTTAGTGCAGTTTTGACAGCATTCCATCATCGCTTTTCCCACAGACACTTTATCACATTTGCCCAAAAAAAAATGAGAGCAATTGAACATATTTAGTAATGGTCACATCACTCCCGTGTGATGAGTCCCATGACACCATTGCAGGGTTTCCGACTGCTGATTGGCCTTATTGAGGGTACTAGGGCATGCCCGTACTATATATATATCTAAAATTATATCCCCCCCCTCTATTTACATGAAATGGTTTGGTCCAAAGCGAACGGCTTGCGAGTACGGTGACAATCCCCCCCCTCTATTTACATGAAATGGTTTGGTCCAAAGCGAACGGCTTGCGAGTACGGTGACAATCCCCCCCCTCTATTTACATGAAATGGTTTGGTCCAAAGCGAACGGCTTGCGAGTACGGTGACAATCCCCCCCCTCTATTTACATGAAATGGTTTGGTCCAAAGCGAACGGCTTGCGGAGTTTGGTAAAGAAATCGCCATAGCTCGGTAACTACTTGTCCGATTAATATGAAACCTTGAAAAGGCACATCCTCAGGTCCCCAGCAATATACCTGGCAAGTTTCAAGTATATCGGACCCGTGGTTGTCGAGAAACAGCGGTCACAGACAAACATACAAACATACAAACATACAAACATACAAACATACACACAGAGATTACTGGAATTATAGATAGATACTGTTGACGGTATACCTTGGAGAAAAGGAGGGGGCTGTCAGGTAAATCGTGTCAGACGTGTCCCCCTGCGAGCCCTATAGAAAGGGAGGATTTGTTATATTGATTGATTTGTTCTCCTATTGTTCTTGCCAAGAACAAGATCACCCTTTGCTAGTATAGATAAAACTATATTGTCTTGAAGGTTTTATGAAGTGTATAACTGATTTTGCACCATGAAGCAGCAAATCAAACTTCAGTGAATTTTCCCGTGATTTGTGCGGAGATTGCTGTTTAGTCCGTGATTGGCCAAAGTGAATGTGGCATCACTTGCGTGTTCCATGGCAAGTCGTGGCTGCTTTTACAGCAGAGTGCGACATTTTAATGTATTGTTACAGACGCGGTTTTGGATGTTAGTTTACCGAGCAGTTTGGTATGACCGCGTCTGCACAGTTTACCCGATTCCACTCGAACGTTGGCCAAATCGCGCTATGCTAAATCAATTAAGGAAAGGACACAACGGCTGGGATTAGATGACACGACACCAGGGGTACAGTTCTCAAGACCTCCGGAGGAGGTTATAATATTTGTATGCAGAACGTTTAGATTACACTGACAAGAGGTACAGCATAGGAAGGTGGGCACTTAATCACGGTCTTATAGTAGCCCCGACAGACCACAGATAAACAGGACAAGACTGACTCACACAGGGATTGATGGCAAGGAAGGGCAGGTAGTCGATGGACAGCACAAGGTGCACCTTGGCTCAGGGACAGGATCCACACGGTCCGGTCCAGATATGCGGGGAGGTATCGTCGCGCTGGAGGTGGCGTCTGTTTCTCTTCAAGCTGGGGGCGCATCTCACGTCACCTCCGGTAAGTCGCTGCGTATATCCAGCGGGGAGTGACACGCCCTCGGCTCGTTAGCTCCGCCCCAGATGGAATCGGCCCGCCGCTTCTTATTGGGTGCGGGGGGGTTACCGGGCTCCGCCCTTGACGAGGAGCTGACAGTCAGCCCCTTCGTGGTAACCCCGTCGGAGCACATGGGCAATGGCGGCTAACCAAGCCGGAGTGAGGACGCACACTCCCCGCGCGCTGTTGTTGTAGTTGTTGTTGTTGTCGTAGTTTCATGAGGAAGATGGGAGGAGGTATGGGGAGGTCCTAAACTCACTACTGGTGCCATACAATCACATTCTGGTGCAACGAAGAGTCAGAATTAATGGAAACGAGTCCTTAACTGACATAGACTAAGAATAACTAGCAAGAGGTCCTATAGTTGTCTACGTGAGATGCGGTGAACCTGGGCACGACATTTAATGGGGGAAAAAGGGGAAGGTCGGTTCTACAGAGTGTTGTTTACAGACAATGGGACTAGGGAATGGGGGATTGGGGATAGTTGGGGAGTATTGGGGAAATAGGGGAATATTTACAAGCGGATATGGATGGAGGCCAAATCCCATATCCGCAACAGTATGTTTAGTTTTATGTAATGTTTAGTAGTCGCAGTCAACGTGTGGCCCTGAATGGAATTCTCTCTTCTCCCCTTCCTGTTCAGGCTGGAGTTCCCCAAGGCAGTGTTCTGGACCCTGTGCTTTTTCTGGTCTTCATCAATGATCTCTCCGACTCTCTGGAAAATCCTCTCTATCTCTTTGCGGAAGACTCCACTCTCTGCCGCCCCATATCCCAACCCTCAGATTGGCAGTCTGCAGCCTCTCACTCTCTGCAGAACTGGACAAAATCACAGACTGGTCAAACAAGTGGAACATGGCTTTCAATCCTGACGAATCTCACACTCTTACGATGTCTCTCGGAAAAGACTGACTGGACAACCCTCCCATCTACTTTCTGAACAATCCTCTTGAAGAAGTTCTGTCACTCAAGCTTTTGAGTCTCACTATCTGCCATGATCTTTCCTGGGAAACCACATTTCCAAGCTGGCTTCCAAAGCCAGTCGCCGACTGGGCATCCTCCATCATGCGAAGTCCTTTCTGGGCACTTCTGAGCTCCTCAACACATACAAGGCTTTCATCCGCAGCTCAATGGAATACTGCTCTCCCCTCTGGGCTGGTGCACCTGCCTCACACTGAGCTCGGCTTCACGCTGTTGAAACCAAAGCTTTCAGAATCATTGGAATCGCCCACGATGAAGCCGATTCTGAGGGCCTTTCTCTTTCACCACAGGCAGGTAGGTCGTCTTTCTGTCTTCTACCGTCTCCTCTCGGGCCTTGCCCCCCCCCCCCCTGTTCAGTTTGTGCACTGTCCCCCAAATATTCCTGCAGGACGCACAAGATCTGCCACAACCCTCTTCTGGTGAGACTGCCAAAATCAAGACTCTCTGCTCACCTTCACTCCTTCATTCCTCTTTTCTCCCACCTCTGGAACAAACTCCCACACTCTCTTCAATCCCTCTCCTCCCTCCGGGTCTTTAAAACAGCTTTTCACCACCATATTTTTATCTTCCCCCATCCAAAACCTTAATCTTTTCTACCCCCGTTAAAAATCCCCAAATCCGCCTCTTTAAATCCCCAACTTCTTTCCTGAAATTCCTAGTCGTGTCCATTTGCTTTATACCGTGTACCCCACCCTCCTCCTCCAGCCTTCCCTCCTCCCCCTACTACAGATCTACCGACGTCCCTGTTCTCTTTTGTTGTTGTGCTTGTGTGCTTCCCTCTCTCCCCTCTTGTCTCCCGCTCCCTTCATTGCATGTATTATGTGTCTGTGCACGTTTTCATGTTCAATGTGTTAGCTCTAACACGAGCCTCAATTCTGAATACAAAAAAAGAAGAAAAAAAGAAGAAGCATATTTGATCAGGGCCAGATGTTGTAGGCCTAATTGTGTTTTAAAAATTTGCTTTCCTTCTCTTTAACAATGCAGCACCCCCTCCTTCCCACTCACCAGGTTTGGAAATTTTAGTAAAACGTATTTGGCTTGAGATCAAACCGGGAACAATTAAGCTTTCAGCAGTATCTCCAATTTATTCTACCCTTCTCTCCTACACTTCTTCTTCCTCCCCATATACCTTTTCATCATATTGCGGTTTCCACTTCATCTTCATGTTTTTGCAACAATTGCATTATCGATGTAGCTTTACTTGATGTACATTAGTGTCCTCGTCTGCTCTTCCATTGCACAACTTCCCGTTTGTAATCGATGTGTACAAAAGCAGTGACATCATTGACCGGTAATAATTTAAAATGTTTTTTCTTTGCTTTGAATACCGAAATAAGATGTGTTTAATTACCACCTCAGTAATCATTTGGCTTTCTTGATTGTAACGGTTCGGAAAATGTTCTCGACTTTGTTCACTTTTTCTCCTCGTGCGCAGTTCATTTTTTGTGGCATCTGTGGCCTACTTTGTGCGAAGAAGAGGACAGGTCTTCTTGTGAGTACCTCTTTACTTAATTATTTATGATACAATACAATGTGGATATAACGATCTTGTTTAGTTATTACTGTATTATGTATTACAATTGTGCAGCTCCCCAGTATTTTTTACTGCCGCCACTGAAGGTGGACGTTGGTTGTGTCTGTCTGTCTGTCTGTCTGTTTGTGAGCAGGATAGCGCAACAAGTTGCGGACGGATTCGAACGAAACTTGGTGGATGAGTTGGATAGGTGACAATAACAAGCTGATTCGATTTTGGTTACGGTTTGAATCCAGATCCGGCCTATCAGTGGATTCAGCCTGGCGGAGGTTTGCGCTCTACCGATGCCGTTTTCCTTTTCACTTTGTTGTTACTTTTATGTACATCATCTAAAGATTCGTTTTTGTCTTCCCAAAAGTCTCCATCTCTATAGAATTGACGGGGTAATGCTCCCACTCTCACTTCCTGTCATCACCACCTTTCATCATCATCATCATCATCATCCTCGAGCGGTAACATCGAGACATTGCTTCTTCCATTCCTTCAGTGGTCGATGGATCTGAATATTTTTCCACAATTGTGCGGGCTGTCGGGGCAGGAATTGGAGTTTGGCCAGTGTACCGGCACACCGAGGTTTACTCTTTTCAAAAGGCACGGCCAGGGTCTTCAAATGACGAGCAACCAAGCATGAGCAAACAGGATATCCAGATTAACGTCCCCTCTGAAATAATGGCATACTTGATGTGGCGGCCTTGCCTGCAGAGCACCAGACTGACGTTCACAGTCAGATCCTCATTTCTGATGGAAAGTAAACCCAGCACAGCATCTGATCTATCGGAAGTTTCACACCGTGATCGCATTGCTTTGCTCCGTCTCTGCACCTGGCAGTGGATTCAGTCGCTTAGTGTCAGGAAGTAAAGCACAATCAAAGGTGTACACTAATGGACGCACCTGTGTTGACCCCTTTATCCGATTTGGTCATAATTACAAGGCAAGACTGAAATGGTGTGATGGTAAGTTGAAAGGGATCATTTTTCCTCCCCTTCCAAAAAGGCCCCATATCCATGAAGATCAATGGAGATGCTGCAAATAATCCCGAAGATGGTGTTGTAATTTTACCGCGCACAGCAATTAAGGAATGATTCAGAACCCAGACTCTGACTCAGCTTTCCAGGGCTTGAAACATCCATAGGTTTGCTTGAACCATTGGATTTCCATTGAACAGAGATTTTGTGCAAGATGGTGTCCCATCATTATGATGAGTAAAGGTGACAACTGATGTAAACGGAAGCAAGGTTGTCGTTCTTCGGACTTCTTGAACACCCCGCCTATCAACCTCTCCTAATTCAGTCACCACGTGAGCAATTGAATTCCTCCAGAGGAATCCCCAGCGGTGGAACCTTCCTTAAGCACATACTGTATTTCTTCATTATCAAGGAACTGGATAAGAATTTGGAAGAATCATGGAAAAACTGTTAGGTTTGTTGTATTTAACTTGATTATTGCACAAATGAAAGAAAGCATAACTGTGTACAAAGATTGTCCTTGAGCCTTGTTAATGGACATCGCAAAGCTTCGTTGGAGGGGGGAATTGAAGTCTCTTGAAATCAAAGGCTGTGTCATTTGGGATGATAGGTATCCGAGGCAGAAAGACATCTTTACTTTGGAAAATTGCTCTCGAAAGGAAAACTCCCGACAAAACAATGCAATGCTCACACAAGTCTCACAGTTTTGAACTTTGGAGGGAAATATGAGGTGGAGAAAGTACTCAAATGTGTGTTGGGATGGAGCAGCAGGAGTGGGAATGTGCCATGCCAAGGCCACATCTGCACAAACCACCACAATAAATAAATAATAAATTTGTAATTTAATTTAGCGATATCATCATTAGCCATGGTCATAAGAAACCAAGTAGGCTATGTTCAACAAGAGGTCCAATTTGCTCTGTCAGGTTTGGTGGCAATTGGCCCAGTAGTTTAGGTGCGATTGATGTTTCATACACGGACTCGCAGACAGACACACAGAAAACTAGAACGCCACTCTAGAGCGCATACCTCCGCCAGGCTGAACAGTTTGTTTTGTATCTCATTGATAGGCCGGATCTGATATTGGACCTGAACCAAAATCGAATCGGCTTGTTCTTGTCACAGAACCAACTATCCATCAAGTTTAGTCATAACTCGTCCATAACTTTTTAAAATATCATGTTATATATCGCTTTTCACCCGATCTCTCAAAGGTGAAGAATCACTTTAAAAATTAAATAATTATCATATCCAAATCCATATTCAGATCTTCACCAAATTCGAATCGATTAGTGCTCGTCACACACACAACCTGTCCACCAAGATTCATCCAAATATGTCCATTACCTTTTGAGATATCCTGCTTGCAGGCAGAAACACAGACAGGGGTGAAAACACAACCTCCGTCCACCTTGAATTTAGTCAAACTCCGTCCACGTCCACTCCACTCCACTTCAATTCAGAGGTAGCAATTTTAACCCACATCGAACAGATAATGTGTTCTGTGCGACAGCTTGACGTAATTTTATTTTACCAAAGTTGAACATTGAAACGATGTTGAGTGCCCGCTTGAGTGTTGAGTGCCTGGAAGTAGCAGAAAGTACAAGTGTTTTATCGACAAAGATCGTGTACGTTTCGCATGAGGGGAGATGCAACCAGCTCTTCTCTACCACTCGTCTATCGGAAGGCTGCCATTAAAAGCTGCATCTCCAAAGCAGAGTGCTTACTGCATTGGACACACTTATTGCACCCGGATCTTTAATTGCCACGGCCATTAGACTGCCGTCTCGGACTCACTTAGCATTAGGAATACATCCCTAATGTAATCACACCAAGTCAGCTCTTCCAGATCGCAAGCCCACTGAAGCATCCTGATGAATATTGATTGTGTGGCCAAGGGAGCAGATTAAAACTTCCAACCATCTGAGATGCTCATTTGCAAATGACTTGTTTACGAATGTTTTCACTTGGGATCTGAGCATTCCGAGACCTTGAGGGAAACTGCAAGAGGATTCTAAGTTTCATTTAACATGGGGCTGCTCTTACCATTGCAAGGGTGACAAGTATTATACCTTTGCTTTTGTTAATCTCACCTGACTTGCTGGGAGATATCTGTTTCAAACACACTTTTCATGCGAAAAGGATGCAAATCAGACCTGCCTTTGATGCTACTTCATCAGTGGAGTTACTGCATCAGTGGCACAGCTGCACTTCCAGCAATGATGCAACCAGTAGCCATGTGCTGCTGCACAGCAAGTGATTCCTTCTCTACCCTTATGGAGGTTATTGAAGAAATTGCCTTCTTGTCTTGCAGTGAGTTAGATCATCAATTTCTAATTGGCTAAACATCCAATATATGATTATAATATATTAATATATATAATATATATACTACCGGTCAAAAGTTTTAGAACACCTCAATCTTTCCAGTTTTTATTGAAATTTACGCAGTTTAATGTCTCAATGTACTCTGAAATTAAGCAAAGAACAAATAAACAATTGGAGATAAAAAAGAAATCATAGAATCATATTCTTTAACAAAATTTAATTTAAATTTTTGACTCGGCAAAGTAGCCACCTTTTGCATATATAACCGCCAAACACACTCGTGGCATTCTTTCTACAATGGAAATCAAATATTGTTCGGGAAGTTCTTCCCAACACTGTTGCAGAAGTTCCCACAAATGTGTTGCACTTGTAGGTTGCTTTGCTTTCACCATTCTGTCCAGTTCATCCCAAACTAGCTCGATGGGGTTTAAGTCTGGAGACTGTGGCTGGCCATTCCATGATTTGAAGCCTACCGTCTTGTTCTTTTCCTCAAAGGTAGTTTTGACAAAGCCTGGAGGTGTGTTTAAGGTCATTGTCTTGCTGTAGGATGAACCCCTGACCAACTAGGTGTATACCAGAGGGTATTGCATGGCGCTGCAAAATGCTGTGGTAGCCCTTTTGTGCCAGTCACTCTGTGCAAGTCGCCGACTCTGGATCCAGCAAAAGAGCCCCAGACCATCACGCTTCCTCCTCCATGTTTGACAGTTGGTGTCACACACTGAGGAACCATCCTTTCGCCTACTCGACGGTGTACAAAAACCCTGTGTGATGAACCAAAGATTTCATATTTTGATTAATCAGTCCATAAGACCTTCTTCCAGTCTTCAGTAGTCCACTGGCGGTGCTTCATGGCCCAGGCAAGCCTCTTTTTCTTATTTTACCATCTTAGCAATGGCTTTCTTACTGCCACTCGACCTGTCAAACCTGCAGCTCAAAGTCCTCTCTTCACAGTTGGAACTGAGACTTGCTTACTTCGACCAGTGTTAAGCTGTGCTTGAAGCTGTTGTCCTGTGAGCCGCCTATCACGCAAGCTGTTGACTCTCAGAAACTTGTCTTCTGATTCTGTTGTGGCTTTGGGTCTGCCAGACCTCTTCCTGTCAGAGTTTCCTCCAGTTTCCAATGTACTACTTCCTGCAGTAGTGTAGCAGCATAGCAAACCTGTTGTGCATTTTGTGATACAAGCACCAAATTTGGCACAAATGTACATTAATATGTTGCGAACATTTTGAGATATTGGGCCACTTGAAATTCCGTAATTTTTTTTTCAAATTTTTTCAAATTTCGTAATTTCAAATTTTTCGGGTGACACCGTCACAATTTCGGTCTTCGAGGCCGGCCGATATAGTGGGGCGGCTTAGCCCAAATATTCAAAAGAATTGTGCATTTTGTGATACAAGCACCAAATTTGGCACAAATGTACATTAATATGTTGCGAACATTGTGTGGTCAGCAATGAAGACGAGAGTCTGAATTACATGTATGCAAAAGACCTTGTGAACCAGTGAAGCAAATACACGGGTAAGCATGAATTAAATCTAGGGCATGATATAATTTCCATGATGTTTACCTCTACACTCAATGGTGGAAGGAGGTAATGTTTTGATCCCAGCTTGTCTGTATGTCTGTTTGTCTGTTAGTCCACAAAATTCCAGACAAAGCTTGTAGTAGTGGTAGTTGTAGTGGTAGTGGTGATAACAGAAATTGTTATATAGAACTGAACTTATATTATTATTATATGCAGAAAATAACTTCATTTCTATATGCCCTGCAGTGGACAGGTTAATTGGTTTATGCACTGAAGGGGTCACCCTGGTGTGCACTGCTGTGTTCTGCCTCACTGAGTTGTTCAGGTATGATGTACTCAGCACAAGCTTCCGGTCGGCCCGGAGGTGGGGGTGCGGGGCCTGTCACGGAACGTCAAAACAAACGGCCTGCCGGGGCCGCCCAAAAGTCGGGCGTGAGGGGCGCGTCCACTAATGGAACGCCTCTCGCTTCCCAGATCGAGGGCCACGTGGTCAGGAGAACCTCGTCCCTTCCGGTCACACTTTGCCTATCGGCCGGCCTCGAAGACCGAAATTGTGACGGTGTCACCCGAAAAATTTGAAATTACGAAATTTGAAAAAATTTGAAAAAAAAAATTACGGAATTTCAAGTGGCCCAATATCTGAAAATGTTCGCAACATATTAATGTACATTTGTGCCAAATTTGGTGCTTGTATCACAAAATGCACAATTCTTTTGAATATTTGGGCTAAGCCGCCCCACTACAGTGCAATATTGTCCAAATAATGCTGCAGAGGGTGTAATAACAATCTGTTCCAATACTGCTTTTATACAGACAGAGTCTCTGTGATCAAGTAATCAGCAGAGGTTGGGACACCTGTAGGAATTGTTTGCATCAATTTTCAAGGCTAAATTTACTTACATTGCTGCAGAACAGCTGTAAGTTAACCCATTACTTGTTCCCTGAAGAAGGCCTTTTTCTTTTACAATACTAGGGCATGCCCGTACTATATATATATCTAAAATTATATCCCCCCCCTCTATTTACATGAAATGGTTTGGTCCATTCGCAAAGCCAAAGCGAACGGCTTGCGAGTACGGTGACAATCCCCCCCCTCTATTTACATGAAATGGTTTGGTCCAAAGCGAACGGCTTGCGAGTACGGTGACAACCCCCCCCCTCTATTTACATGAAATGGTTTGGTCCAAAGCGAACGGCTTGCGAGTACGGTGACAATCCCCCCCCTCTATTTACATGAAATGGTTTGGTCCAAAGCGAACGGCTTGCGGAGTTTGGTAAAGAAATCGCCATAGCGTGCACAAACGCGCAGGAAAGCGAAAGAATCGCAAATTAGTTTTAATTAGTTTTAAAACATAGTTTAACGCCAACATAGCGGCAACATAGTTTGCCAACGGGAAATAAATGAATACGCTCTCAAATGTGCCGTCCGAGGCAGAGTCTGTTCGCCACGTTCGGCACACGTGATAGCTCGCTGCTCTCTGATTGGTTGAATCGTTTTTTGGACATAGCTCGGTAACTACTTCTCCGATTAATATGAAACCTTGAAAAGGCACATCCTCAGGTCCCCAGCAATATACCTGGCAAGTTTAAAGTATATCGGACCCGTGGTTGTTGAGAAACAGCGGTCACAGACAAACAAACACACAGATTACTGGAATTATAGATAGACTAGGGCATGCCCGTACTATATATATATCTAAAATTATATCCCCCCCCCTCTATTTACATGAAATGGTTTGGTCCATTCGCAAAGCCAAAGCGAACGGCTTGCGAGTACGGTGACAATCCCCCCCCTCTATTTACATGAAATGGTTTGGTCCAAAGCGAACGGCTTGCGAGTACGGTGACAATCCCCCCCCTCTATTTACATGAAATGGTTTGGTCCAAAGCGAACGGCTTGCGAGTACGGTGACAATCCCCCCCCTCTATTTACATGAAATGGTTTGGTCCAAAGCGAACGGCTTGCGGAGTTTGGTAAAGAAATCGCCATAGCGTGCACAAACGCGCAGGAAAGCGAATGAATCGCAAATTAGTTTTAATTAGTTGTAAAACATAGTTTAACGCCAACATAGTTTGCCAACGTGAAATAAATGAATACGCTCTCAAATGTGCCGTCCGAGGCAGAGTCTGTTCGCCACGTTCGGCACACGTGATAGCTCGCTGCTCTCTGATTGGTTGAATCGTTTTTTGGACATAGCTCGCTAACTACTTGTCCGATTAATATGAAACCTTGAAAAGGCACATCCTCGGGTCCCCAGCAATATACCTGGCAAGTTTCAAGTATATCGGACCCGTGGTTGTCGAGAAACAGCGGTCACAGACAGACACACAGAGATTACTGGCATTATAGATAGACGAGGGCATGCCCGTACTATATCTATATCTAAAATTATATCCCCCCCCCTCTATTTACATGAAATGGTTTGGTCCAAAGCGAACGGCTTGCGAGTACGGTGACAATCCCCCCCCTCTATTTACATGAAATGGTTTGGTCCAAAGCGAACGGCTTGCGGAGTTTGGTAAAGAAATCGCCATAGCATGCACAAACGCGCAGGAAAGCGAAAGAATCGCAAATTAGTTTTAATTAGTTTTAAAACATCGTTTAACGCCAACATAGCGGCAACATAGTTTGCCAACGTGAAATAAATGAATACGCTCTCAAATGTGCCGTCCGAGGCAGAGTCTGTTCGCCACGTTCGGCACACGTGATAGCTCGCTGCTCTCTGATTGGTTGAATCGTTTTTTGGACATAGCTCGGTAACTACTTGTCCGATTAATATGAAACCTTGAAAAGGCACATCCTCGGGTCCCCAGCAATATACCTGGCAAGTTTAAAGTATATCGGACCCGTGGTTGTCGAGAAACAGCGGTCACAGACATACATACATACATACATACATACATACATACATACATACATACACACAGAGATTACTGGAATTATAGATAGACTAGGGCATGCCCGTACTATATATATATCTAAAAGTATATCCCCCCCCCCCCCTCTATTTACATGCAATGGTTTGGTCCAAAGCTAACGGCTTGCGAGTACGGTGACAATCCCCCCCCTCTATTTACATGAAATGGTTTGGTCCAAAGCTAACGGCTAGCGGAGTTTGGTAAAGAAATCGCCATAGCGTGCACAAATGCGCAGGAAAGCGAAAGAATCGCAAATTAGTTTTAATTAGTTGTAAAACATAGTTTAACGCCAACATAGCGGCAACATAGTTTGCCAACGTGAAATAAATGAATACGCTCTCAAATGTGCCAAAAAAAAAAAAAAAACGCTACCCGTACGCTCTACCCCGCCCGTACGCCCGTAAACAAAAAAAACAACGCTCTTCGCTTCCGCCCTTCGCTCTGACTGAATTGGGAGAAATAATGCGCATAAGAAATCGAGAAATTATTATTTTCTCCGGAAGAAATCGAATTACGTACCGTAATGGCGCACGCGCTGGGCTCAGCATCAGCTCGCTCTCACATCGGCCACGCCTACGCAATAACGCGTTCTGTGATTGGATGCCGGAAGTGCAGTCCTCACTGTCCGGAAGGTCGTATATCGCAGTTACGATGAATCGCAAATTAGTTTTTATTAGTTTTAAAACATAGTTTAACGGCAACATAGTTTGCAAACGTGAAATAAATGAATACGCTCTCAAATGTGCCATCCGAGGCAGAGTGTGTCCGCCACGTTCGGCACACGCGATAGCTCGCTGCTCTCTGATTGGTTGAATCGTTTTTTGGACATAGCTCGGTAAGTAATTGTCCGATTAATATGAAACCTTGAAAAGGCACATCCTCGGGTCCCCAGCAATATACCTGGCAAGTTTCAAGTATATCGGACCGGTAGTTGTCGAGAAACAGCGGTCACAGACATACAAACAAACAAACAAACGTACAAACAAACATACACACAGAGATTACTGGAATTATAGATAGATAACTGTGCAATTTACATTATTTTTCCCGTTTTGCTAACCTAAACTTTTTTTTTTTTTTTACCTCGAGCAGTTTACTGCTTACCTTTGTACCATTTCAGGTTATTCACTGGACTTGAATTGCTTAAATTTCAATGAAAACTGGAAAAATTGAGGTGTTCTAAAACTTTTGACTGGTAGTGCATATATGTCGGATTTGAGACTTAGAACTTGGGACTCAAAAGACTCAGAGAAAAAGGAGCAACGGATATATTTATTAGAACTCGATTACTCAAGCTTGAGGACAGCAAAGGTTGCACTGAAACTCACAAGAAATGACCAACAGTACAGCAAGATGCTCTGAATTAAATCAATTAAACCTTGCTTTATATAAGGAATATCAGGGGTGGGGTTAGCTCACAGCTCACAAGATACAGAGATAGAATGGGCTCATTGGTCCCAGAATGGGCTCATCGGTCCCCCCACCATAGTCCCATCCTGTTGTTCAGTTAGTTAGAGGAAGCTCATCAAGGCCACTCATAGGTTAACTCAGATAAGGAGATGGTCAGCCATCTGTGGCAACCTGTTTACAACTTTCTGTATAGAACTTTGGTTGAGAAAGAACAAAGGGAAGGTGAATACTCATAAAGGTGTCAACATTCAGGATATTGGAAAAGTCATGAGGAGATAAGAACTGTAGCCAAGGCCAGCTGAGGAGAACTGAAAGATTGTGCCCACACAGGCTAAGAGCACACAGGAAAGAACTCCTTATTAGGATATTACACATCCTCAAAGCACAAGAAAGAACTTAAGTATTATAAAGAGTTCAGTAATAAGGAAAACAGAACATATAATTGGTTATACTTGGTAATTGGTAAAGCAGCATAATAACAAAGGGGGAGGGGCATAATAGCTCCCTACATACCGCCCTTTTGGATCTAAGATACAAAGTTATCTATGAGCCAATCAAAGGCCTTTATTTCAAAACAAAGCAGAAATGAATCAAATCAGAAAAGCCATTCAACATATCACGCGAAGGCAGCCGGTGAGCATGTCCCGCACGCAAAGCACCACACAGTACCCAGTAGGATGATTCGCGTCTGTATGTGAGTATGCACTGTAAGGCCGTAGAAGCAGGGTGAACAAATGGCATAAAGGAAAAACCTCCAAGTGAGGCAAAACAGACAGTGTAAAAGATTCACTAAACATACCACACGGATGCCTCCCAGTGAGCATGTCTCGTACCCCGTACCGCACAGCGCACTCAGCAGGAAGATCCGTGGGCGTCTGGGTGTAAGTGGGTGTTAATGGATGTATGATGTAAGTCGGGTGTATATGGGTGTATGAGGTGAGACCGTAGAGACATGAAGATCGAATAGCGTGTCAGATCCCCAACGAAGACCTCTGGTTCCACCGGGGTCCACACCCAGGAAGATCTCCTGACCCACCCTTGGTCCACAGAGGTGCGGCCGGACTCCTCCCCGACTGGAGCTCGCCCAGGCTTCCCCAGGAGAAATCCTTGGAAATCGTCAGCGCTCAATCGATATTCATGTTCATGAGGTCCCTTACATGCTGGTGATCTGGGGAAGACACAACATCGTCAGTATCAGGTGGCTCAAACCTATGGCCATAAAACAAAGCATAACGGTCCAAAGGAGGGAGAGCAACTTCCTTTGGGTCAAAGTCGAGATCGTCCGAGGCGATGCTGCTTGCAGCGCTGTTATTCACGGGCGTATCTCCAAAACAATCAGATTCGGAACTCGGAGTATCTTCATGATCGAGTTCCTCTCCATCCGGGCTTGGGATAGCAGCAGGGTCCAAATCCCGGACTGGGTCAGTGGCGTTTGACTCACTGTGGGCTTGTGAGACATGAAGATGAGCTCGTGATACATAAAGAGGCAAAGCCTGCATTGAGACATAATCATCAGCCGGGGGCCCTTGCAAGTGGCCCACATCATCATTAGTAACATCATCAGTAACATTATTCTCAGGTGGCGTAGGCTTGCGGCGTCGGCGGTCAGCAACAGTCATAGCCGTACACATCGAGAAGAAATGAGAGGAGTCCTTTAGGAACTCGTTGACGTCTGCATGCGACGCGTTGGGGCCCAGAGGAATCGGCCTTCTGGCAGCCTGAAATGCTTCAAGGTCTGCAAATGTGTAATCGACATTATTATCAGTAATATCAACAATGGAAGAACAATCTTCGGAAGCGGAGATCTCATTGTCGCAGCCCAGTGACTCGTTCGGGTCGTCGTTCCAGGATCCGCGATCTGCAGTTGCGTCGACGGCTGGTGTGTCATCTGGACCCACGGTCAGCTTGTCGGTCATCACCATGGCCTTTTCTGGTGTCGTCTTCAGTGTCCATCCTGTGGTAAACTTTCTCACACACGCAAGGACTAAAGCCTCGATTAGTACACAACAAACCACGATTCCAAGGACTATTGCCAAGGCGGTCAATATCTACTTTACTATCTACCTGTCCATCCTTTGGTTGGCGGCTTTTCCTGCCGTCTCGTCCGCCCTTGCATTGCCCCGAACAACGTCAGTGTCCGCCTTTTGATGGCCGCGACATTTGATCACCGCAATAGCGCGGGGAAGCAAAATGCTTTGGAGTAGCCCTCCCAATTCTACCACGCGCACCACAGCCCATATCCACCACAATTTACCTGTACCCTCTACCTATTTTAAACTACTATCCACGGGTATTCGTGAAGGGGGTCCATCTTTCCCAACCACTCCCTTCGCACCAGCCACTCCCCGTTGTCCATAAACCTCTGAGACACACACACAACCTGTCCATTTCACAGTGAGGTGGGGTGCAGATCAATTCTGAAATAACAAAGAGGGTTTTGTCTGAAATTCGTCTCATGAAAACCCATCCAAGAGTCCAGTGTGACAGACAGACAGACACAGACACTGTGACACACAGAAAACCCCAGGTACACATTCAAACCAGCTTGTCCTCAGATCCACAAATGTTCACTTTCTCCCGTTATAATCCCCTTATTTCATTTCCTGTGCAAATTAAACCGACAGTTCAACCAAGGTCGCAGCACGAGTCGGGCCTGGTGTGGGAGTGAACCAGATAAGACTTTGGCTGAAATGTACGCTGGCCCGACCAAGCCCGTTTAAAGGAAACGCATGTTAAATGCAGTGAATTTTCTTCTACAAATGGCAAAATGAAATTGGACGTAGCTTTTTAAAGCACTTTTGACAATTTCCACTTTGGACTTTTGGTCCAACCACCACTTTTGGTTTTGGTCAAACTTTTGACTTTGTCCAATTTCCAGCTAACGTTAACCTTTAATTTAAACCAAATTGCAACTGAAGTTATTTTCCTGAACCCAGGCAGTTACATACAGTTACATACATCCCTGCTCATGCCACACAAGACAACAGGTGATCCACTTTCAACAGATACCACATCACACAGAAACCTTTGGCAATGCAACAACCGAACTTCCAAAAACAACAACAAAACATCCAATCCACCTCAATGGCTCACCTAGCAGCTCATTGTGTCCCGGTCTATCTCTTCTTGCATCTACACTGTTCACAGCAAGTCCAATTCATCCTTTAAGTCACATGTACCCAGAGTATATGAAACAACCACTCAAACTTAATCCAGCTACACATACCGTTTTCCCAAAAACTCACAGAGCAGTCCAAATCCAGACCAGTCATGCATTTACATGTAAATATTAGGTATAGTATCTAAAATTAAACAAATGGTCGACTTCCGGCTCACAGATGAAAAGCTTGTATCTTTAAGATTGATCTAAGCTTCCAACATTTCAAATCGTCACTTGAAACATCAGCTTATATCAAAAATACTTGCTCATTCCTGGAATCGCACGTTCAACCCTTTGTGTCATGACACAATATCTATTTAAATAACTATTTTCCATTTATACATTCATAGAAATGTTAGCGTCGGTCACAATCCACATGGATTGTAGCTGTCAGCGAGCGAGCCATCCATTCCATACAAGTTATTTCACACAACCATTCTCCATACACCTGGGTTTGCACACCTGTGCCCACACACTGACTCCAGGCTTCTTCATTCAATACAATGCACTCACCCCCACTCACAATACTCTGCTCAATAGACAATACTCTTCTACACACACACACAGCGTCATTTGATCTAACTACTCCCTTCTGAAACATGCGCTTTGCAGTCACCCCTTATATTATTGCGCTCCCCCATCACTACAATACTCGGAGCACACTGACGTCATCTCCCATTTTCCCCGTCCCATATGCACTAGACTATAGGAATTAAAATTAAAATTGAACATAAATCCACAACAACTTAAATCAACATAAAACCCAGCGGTTTTATCAACAGCCCAGCCACTTTCCTTGTTCGCTCTCCTTCTGTGGAACTGTAACCTTTGCCACTTTGTTGTCTTTTCTCTGCCAGTAATACAAACCGAAGCACACCTTTGTCTGCACATGTACTTTAACCATAATTATATGAGACCCAACACCAGGAGTGCTCCCTGGAGCTGCCATAACTCGCCTTCACACCCCATCCAACCACATATCTCACTCAACCTTGCCAAAATCCAATCTATTTACCTTTGTTGCACACAACATCTGTCCCCCATTGCCCATCAAAAGTGCCCACTCCACAACCCACAATTTTCTCAGGGTACACACCTGTCTTTACTGTCGAAATCCATGTTTCAGAAATATAACTCCATGGCCTGCTAGACAGCCAGACAGACACAACAATGAAACTATAACCTCCATTCTCCTTCCATGGTGAGTTTGTACCCCAATTTGTCTTGTCGATTTGTTCCATATTATTCCCATATTTTCCTATTCCCCTTCCAATGGAACGTAAATCATGGAAGTAAGTTACCAAAAGAACTCCCCTCCAGGCCAAAGGTGTGTATTTCACACCTCTACGGCATTTCACACCATGACATAATTTTAATCTTTCTCATTACACAGCTCATTGGCTCCCATGTCCTGTCAAGCCATGTGCAGCTTCACAATAACAAACCACCATTAACCTACCTCCCCCTGTTATTTATTTATTTTTCGTAAATAAACAAATAAACAAGAAAATAACCTAGTCTGTTAATTGAAAATAAAAAGTTCCCATATGTCTTTCCCCGTAACACTCACCACGGGTGTGCACTCCCGCAAATACCCCCACTCGCGTGCTCCGATGTGCCCCCTCGCACACTTGCCACAACATAAAACTCCCATTTACTGGATTAAACCTTGGCCCTCCGTGGAATCGCACCACAGACTTACGATCAGACAAACAGGCAGACACGTCTTTCCTCCATGACATCATACATTGGGACCTTGTCAGTCGGATCACAGGCCACAGGAGAAATATTCCATTTTTAGCTTACAAAAACCTCCAACCTACTCTCCAACACCGTCAGGTTGGAGAAAATATCCGAGTAAGTGTTTCTACGCCCCCTTAACTATTTCTAAGCTTTCTATGCAACCTTTTAAAACTCACAATAGTTTAATTTCAGCAAGATTTTCTTTACTATTTTCCCACGTCATTCATGCCTAATACACCTCACACATCCATACATACAGCACAAGTAGCCAATACCAATCGACATTGCATACAAGAAACCCTTTCATACGTCAATGACACACACACACAATGGACACAAATACATACTTCAATGACAGACATCCATATATACATTTATTGATTCATTCATATACCAATGAGTCTCTCGGACGTCGCGCGAACACCGGATCGACTCCAACCATGCACCTCCAACAGCCACTCCCCTGCCAACCTAGGCAACGCATTTTAAATCATGCGTTTCCCTATACATTCTCCATACCACGTGACTGACAAGCCAGCTCGCATTTCAAACCACTGCGCACATTCAGCAGTGTGAACAGTCGCAAAAATTCACAGCACAACGACCGGAGTGGGTCGTGTACAACGCCTTATGTCTCAATCATTCAAAAGAAAGGGGATTCTTAGACCGGGGTGGAAAGGGTGAGTTGGGGTGAAAAGGGTGGGGCAGGGAGGGTGGTGTTGCCTGGAACCCCGGGACAGAGCTCAGGGCTGGGAGGGTAGGGGTTTGGTATCTGCCTGACCCTCCCACGGGGACTTGACTTTCAACGAGCGGCATCAGTCACTCGTTAGCCTGCCTCTCTATTTCCTTAACCGCTTCATCCTGCATTTTATTCACCTGTTTCCTCAGGCCCTTGAGTTTTAATACCTCACCGGCCAGGCTGGCCTGTTTCGATCTTGCCTGTCACTTCATCGCTTCTTCCTTCCACCAACCAAAGACTTTCCAATAGTCAGGTGGGAAGTGTTTCGTGTCCTGTTCTAACTTTTCTAATGCCCCATACAACACGTCCAATTTTTCCAGCGCAAAAGACCCTCCTTTGGGCCACGGTTCACCTAGATCCTTAGTCAGCGCAACCCATGACTTCCCTGGTCTCGCAGCATCATAGCCATACCTCCGAAACATGAAAAATGCTGGGGTATTTCTAAGAGGTTCACCTGCCTTTACAGTCTTATTACCCATCCAGTTCCCCATCCTAGGAAAATTTAGTTTACCGACGTAGCCTTGTACTCGTGAGGTTCGTCCGCCTCGCGTTCTACCTAACTCTGAAAGGCTCGTAGCCTTGTGTACCCGTGAGGTTCGCCCGCCTCGCGAAGTACGGCCTTCTAACCTACCCTTACTGTACTCTCCTGGCGTCCTACGCCCTTATAATACTTCTAATCTTACTTATAATTCCGACGTCTCCCGGGTAGGCCTCGGATCGGGACACCGCCCTTATCCTTACCCTCACAACCCAGAGATCTATTACCCCTTAACCTCGGGCGCCCAACGTGGGCACCCCCCTTACGTAACGTTACCCTGACGAGTCCATAAACAGTCAGTTGCTCCGGGACCCAAGCGGTCCGTATTTAAATTTAGGTTCGTGGATCAGGTTCGAGCAGGGAACGGAACAAACGGCATCCGAGCAAGAGAGTGGGTTACAATTTGGACTGACCCCCATGCTATAAAGGAAAAAACAAAAGAAAACCCACAGCTCACCTGACCCGGATCAATTGCTAGCTGGTCTCACCACTCACTTGCCTGGGACCGCGTCCCGGACTGCACAGACTGATCGACACCGCTGCCACCAGTTGTCGGAATGAGACTTAGAACTTGGGACTCAAAAGACTCAGAGAAAAAGGAGCAACGGATATATTTATTAGAACTCGATTACTCAAGCTTGAGGACAGCAAAGGTTGCACTGAAACTCACAAGAAATGACCAACAGTACAGCAAGATGCTCTGAATTAAATCAATTAAACCTTGCTTTATATAAGGAATATCAGGGGTGGGGTTAGCTCACAGCTCACAAGATACAGAGATAGAATGGGCTCATTGGTCCCAGAATGGGCTCATCGGTCCCCCCACCATAGTCCCATCCTGTTGTTCAGTTAGTTAGAGGAAGCTCATCAAGGCCACTCATAGGTTAACTCAGATAAGGAGATGGTCAGCCATCTGTGGCAACCTGTTTACAACTTTCTGTATAGAACTTTGGTTGAGAAAGAACAAAGGGAAGGTGAATACTCATAAAGGTGTCAACATTCAGGATATTGGAAAAGTCATGAGGAGATAAGAACTGTAGCCAAGGCCAGCTGAGGAGAACTGAAAGATTGTGCCCACACAGGCTAAGAGCACACAGGAAAGAACTCCTTATTAGGATATTACACATCCTCAAAGCACAAGAAAGAACTTAAGTATTATAAAGAGTTCAGTAATAAGGAAAACAGAACATATAATTGGTTATACTTGGTAATTGGTAAAGCAGCATAATAACAAAGGGGGAGGGGCATAATAGCTCCCTACATATATATGTATACAGTATGGTAGACACACACACACACACACACACACACACACACACACACACACACACACACACACATACACAAAGGTAGATACATATGCACAGTGGTGCACACACAAACAAAGGTGGATACATCGAGACCTGGGAAGGGCTCCGTTCCACCTTCTTGAACCAGGATTTGGAGATGACCAACGACACACACACACACACACACACACACACACACAAACTTACAGACGAATACACGAGGCACAACACAGGATCGTTATTTGAGACAAACAGCCACTGAACTTGGGGGAACAGCACTTCCCGTGGCACTCTGGGTACCAGCGACGCCACAAAAATGGCGCCGCCTTTTTCACCGCACTCAGCGGGGCATTTACTAAGAAGGAATTTACTCCTCCCCATGGATGGCAACCAGACTCGGAATGTATGGTCGAACCATTACACCACCGAATCTGGTTAGTGTGGTGACCTGAGGATAATAACCTGTGAGCATGATGAAACCTTTTTAAATTCTTTTTTGCTTTTTTGTATACAAGATCGAGGCTCGTGTGAGAGCTAACATTAATCACGAAAAAAAAAACCGTACACACAAAACATACAATATAGGGAGCGGGAGACAAGATGGGGAGAGAGAGGGAAGCACACAAGTTCAACATTTGAGAGCAGGGACATCGGGAGATCTGTGGGAGGGAGAGGGCTTGGGGTGAGGAGGCATGGGGAGGGGGGAGGGGAGTGGGAGAGGTAAAAAAAAACATGGACAATGATAGGACTTCCAGGAAAGAAGTCTGAATTTCAAAAAAGTGGATCTGGGGTGAATTAATGGGGGTAGAAAAGATCAAGGTTTTGGATGGGAGAAGATAAGAGATGGTGGTGAACATCTGTTTTGAATACCTGGAGGGAGGAGTGGGATTGAAGAGAGTGAGGAGAGTGGGGATGAAAGCCTTTTATGTGGTGAGGAGGTCAGGTGTGCCAAGGAAGAACTTCGCACGGCGGAGGAAGCCCAGTCGGCGACTGGCTTTGGAGGTAAACACGATAAACTTTGACCTGTAAACACGATAAAAAGGGAAAGCTTCATGCCCTATGTTCTCCACCCTGTTCCAAGATGATCCTCTTCTCATCGCTGTGCATCTGTGGCATGATTGCCGGCATTCTCAACGTGCAGTTCCTCCAGGACTCTCTGCGCCGGAGCACGGAACGGAACTCCATACGCCTCGCCGCGCTCACAACTGCTGCCGTTGGTATTGCCGGCTGTCTGGCTGCGTCGTGGCTCACGTGCCGCATGGCACGCAACGAGCAGCGACGCATGTTCTTCGAGATGGAGCACTCGCTGCACCACTCACATGAACTCACAGAGAAGGTGGTGGCCCTTTTGATTTGGAACTGAACTATAAAGTAAAATGTTCGACATGCTACCTAATGTTATGTGCAGCCATACAATTAAAAGCACCACATCTATTTATTATGTGCACAAATATAGTGGAAACTTGATCTCCCCCCATCCCTTTTCAGCTGCTCCATACATTTCCTTACTCCTACACACTCCAAACATTATTTTCCTTTTACCCCTACTTCTCCCACACTGGTTTCCCCCTTTTTTTCTCTTTCCAATAACCCCTCTCTTCAAGACTAATTCCTCATGCTTTGCAGGAGCTGGCTGACATGAACAACAGCGGATTCCCCTCAACGTCGACCAACGGAAAGCAATCTCCAGGTGAAGGATGATGACCCTTTGCTATTGAATGCTTCTGTCTCTGTACTGCATCTTCCCTATTGCGATGGCATGGCAGAGAAATGAGCTCGTCTTTCAGGCTGCGTCTCGGGCAAAGCAATTGGTGAAGACAATGCCACGGAGCCTTGGGATAACTATGGACAGCATCAGCTTTCTCCCGCTTGCTGAAAATGTGTTTCCAAAAGTTGCTCGCCAGAGAATTTCCACGCAGGAGAGAGATGCATGGCGATATGACGTGCACTGTGAGGCTGCAAGCTTGTGCGAGGATCTGCTCCGGGGTTTGAGGCAACTGAAGATCTGGATTTGAAGCGTTGAGGATCTGCTGCAAGGTTTGAGGCCTTGAGGATCTGGGTTGAACAGTTGAAGAGCTGCTCCAGAGTTTGAGGCAATTGAAGATCTGGGTTGAAAATCTGCTTCAGGGTTTGAGGCAAAGGAAATCGTTCCTCGAGACTGCATTGCGTTTGACACACTTGAGATGTGCAACCTCATTTCATGTGTTGTTCTTCTATGTGTTCTCGCTCTCGACTAATGTTCAAGCTCCTCAATTGAAAAATGATTTACCCTTCCATTTCCGAACAAGCTTTGCCAGTCATTGAATACTCTTCAAATTGTTTTGAATCAACACGGACGCAATTAACTTTTATCCACCAGATTTGAGAGGAATATTTGGAATTTTTTTCCATATGGAAAAGTATACCAAAGTCAAATTCCTTCAATCGACATTTGTAAGGTTTTCCTACTTCCGATTTTGGCCTCGAGGTCATGATATCAATGCATGAGAGTTTTAAATTAACTTCAAAATGTAATTGCTACCATCAATTGATTAAAAAACAAAAACAAAACCAGATTCCATTGATCTGGTTGATAAAGGCCTGTCCTTGCATTGACACGATATTGGCATTAATAAAAAGATTCCATCTTCACAAGATGAAGGTCACCGCATTAACCACCACACTAAATTATGCTCACAGGTCACTGCACTAACCAGACTCGGTGGTGTAATGATTCGACCGTACAATTCCGAGTCTGTTTGGCATCCATGGAGAGGAAGATGTCATTTCAATCATTTCAATTTTATCCTTTCAAAAAACCTTAGAACTTTCAAGAATATCTTTCAAAGGAAAGGGGAGCATCAAAACTTCCTACATATTTGCATATGTGATAAATGGATGACTTCTTGATCTACACAGCATTTGAACTTCATCTACTGCTTCTCCACCAGCCACGATTATTCCCACCTTGTGGGATTGGCCAGGGAACATTTTGGCCCAAGTCTCACAAAACGGCGGGCTAGGCCTGACGTTCGACTGAAGGTGGTTTAAGGAGTTTGCAATTTTTTTCAGGTTTCCGGCAATATCTCGCCTACACTTCCTGAAAGACACTGGGACCTCATCCCCACAACCAGTACTGGAAAATAGTTCCTCTAGATTAAGGTCCATTAGGGTGCATGAAACAACCTATTTTTGAAAAATGTCCTCATATTGATCTAGACATACTTTTTGTTTGTTGCACTAGCCCTATAGAGCATTTCTGTAAAATATTTCAGATTTTCGATTTTGTTTAGACCTCCCTTCTCCCCTCCACCACCCCCATACTGCTCCCTTCCACCATCGGGTAAAAATCGGTTACCCCCGCTAATGGGTTGCTCGGTCCAAGTGAGATTTTACGAATTTTATAAGAGTAAGAACACTTTCTTATCTTAATTCAGGGTCACCTATTCCAAAAATTGCCTCTATAACGTGGTGGGATCAAAATTGGAAAACTAGAGCAATGCGACTGTTGCCAATATGCCTCCGCATAGTCCCACAGCAGGTAGATAGATACCCTCGTTCACTGTCCTAAAAATAAACAATTTGATTTAAATCCCTTCAGCTGTTTTCAAGTATCACATTTTCACCAGCCATGACAGGTCTCGCATCGATTGGTTTCAGAGAAGGGATTAAAAAAAAAAATCGGCTTTCAAGCTAACATAGCTGCTACACCATGTGACATATGACCTTAAAAAATGTACACTCTGCATATGTTTTGGGTAGGGGATCACGTTTGTGAAGTTTCGTGTTGATCAGATAAGGTTCGTTTTTCTATCCAAGATGGCTGCCAAAGCACGTGACCTATGACATCATCATTTTCAAACTATATGCAAAAATGATGTTAGATGATATTTGTAAAATTTCGCATCGATAGGGTAAGCGGTTTCAGGGATATAATTATTTTATATGTTCCTTCAATCCAATTGGCTGCCACACCATGTGACCAATGATATTTTCGTGATCATCTTTTAATCACCATGCCTAGTCAATGACACACATAAAGTTTCAAGTCAATCGATGTGGTGGTTTGGGAGAAGATGTTTGTTTTAAGATTTTAGGTTAAATCCAATATGGCTGCCAAACCATGTGACCCATGATGTCATAAATTTAATATTTCAATACAAATGGGTCATACATCATGTGCATGTAATTTCAGATTTTTTGGATAAGGAATTCGATTAAAACATGTTTGGCTGGTATTCCACTTCACCTATGATGTCATCGTTATCATGCTTTTGTTCCCCATTGGGAGTACTTGACAATGTGCCAAGTTTCAAATTTTTCCATTTAGCGGTTTCCGAGAAATAATTTTTTAATTATTGGCGTTTAATCCAAGATGGCTGCCATACCACGTGACCTATGACATGACAATTATCATAAAAACATTCTGCATGGGTGTCACCCCTACCCTGAAAGTTTCGTCTCAATTGTACATGTGATTGCTGAGAAAAACGAGGTTTAGCCCATATGGATGGATGGACATACGGACGGACGGACAACCCGAAAACATAATGCCTCCGCCTCCGGCCACCTTCGGGTGCGGAGCCATAAAATTTTAGTTCAATTTTAAAAAACTTGTGTAATCGGGTAACTAACAAACAAAAAAGGGGAAAAACATTTTTTGAAAATTATTATTATTCTCTCTTCGAAACATGACGAGTTGATCCATTGGTGGGATTTCCCCCGGCTTCATCAATTGGGGCCTTCGTGAAGCTGGCCTGTTGCGTCGGTGTCAGCTTGAGTTGAGTGACATGGGGAACCAACTTCGGATGGCGTAGGATATGGTGGGGGATGAACGCCGGGGTGCAGGTGTGCTTGTTTTGATAATGGCTCCGAGTGGAAGTTGCAGTGGTCGTCTGAGTGGCAGTTGCATCACTTTCATCGTTGCTGTTGGTTGCCGCCTCACTGTCGTCTGCCAACGAAATGATTCAACTAGCAGCACCAATTTTCTGCACCTTCCGCTTGTGCCATTCTTCCTCGGCTTGCTCACGAACCTGGTGACAATGCACCTTCTGTGACAGGACCATGTCTGTCGTTGGTGCCAAAAGATGCTATGTGGTCAGTCTTCATCGATTGCAGGAACAGGTGATCCTCTGGGTTCGTGACCAGCTGCTCAACGTTGGCCGGCCACAACCAGAAGGTCACATCCAGTCATCGTTCTAGCTTGGCGAGCATGGCTTGGGTTTATCTACGTGTGGATTTGACCTCCCTCATTTTGCAGTTGGCGTCCCGAAGCTGAATGAGCAAGATGCATGCCTGGTGGTCAGAGACAGTGGGTATGTTGACCTTGTAAAAGTCGGCAATCTGGGCCAGGACGTGCTGCACAGATGCCCATTTGTGGGGAACACCAGGACAGCCGGTGCACTTTGCCACCACACATCCATGTGATGCATGAGACAGTGCAGGACTTGACGACAGGTGGGGAGACATATTCCCATTATCTGGTCATCCTCCTTATTGATGGCGCTGCCCAGACTGAACACAGCACGAGCAGGTATCAGCTACTCTTAGTCTTTGTCTTGGAGGAAGGAGAGCGACTTACGATACCGTGGTATAGTGTGGTCGTCGGTACGGACTTGGGGTAAAGATAAGTCACCTAAAGCCGCCGCCTCCACATGGCGAGAGTCGGGGCAGCTCCTTCGGGGGCTGTGCTAAGTTGCGGCTGGGCATAGAGAGGATCTGGGGAAGCACCCCCCTTTTCCTCTCAGTTATCCTCCAAATTTCAGTAGAAAAATATGGCGGAAAGTTTGGGTGCTGCCTCTGCAGCTACCCTGGAGGGTATCGTGCCAGAGCCAGGCGGGGCTCGGGGGCGCATGGTGTTTACGTGTGGGGACTGTGGCAGGGAGTTCGGGACGAAGATTGGGCTTGGTGTGCACTCTTGTGTTAAACACCCTCGGGAGTTCCACGAGCGGCATCTTCCCGCAAGGGGGAAGCCGCGGTGGGACCCCGAGGAAGAACATATGATGGCTCTAGAGGAGATCTGGCTGGTCTGGGAGGGTTGTAAGTTTCTCAACCTCGGACTAGTTGAGAAGGTCCCTGGCCGATCCCTCGAAGCCATCAAAGGAAAGCGGAGGGCGAAGGCCGACAAGGAGCTCGTGCAGCGACTCCAGGTAGAGTCTGAACAACAACCACGCCCTCGGGCCGAGACGTGCACGTCCACCACGTGGCCGTAGGTCAGTGGAGGGAAGGGCGGACTCCCCTCCGGGGGCCGGACCTGGCGAATTGTCGCCTGGCTCGGTTCCTGGTGGGGTGTCGCCCGCCCCGGAGGTTGGGGTCGAAGCATTGAGCGAGGTGGAAGGAATGCGATGGAGGGAGGAGATGAAGGTCTTCCTCCAGAGACTACCCCTGGGCAGTCGTGAATGGGACGATCTTTGCTTGGACCAGAGATATCTGGGGGGGACCTCGAGGCGGAGCTTGAGGCCTCCACCGACAGAATATTGTCGAGTGTACGCACTGGTGGCGTTGGACATCGTGGTGGCATCCCCGGGCGTGGCCCTCGTGCTGGCGTGAAGCGTGGAGCTCGTGGGGATGGCCGAGGAGAGGGGCTTGAAAGGCGGCCCGGTATGGCTCGGGCTGAGAGACTGGTGCAGACGGGTTTTCCCAAAGCTGCTCGACAAACTCATTATGCCGCTGTGCAAAGGCTGCACAGTTTAAATCCAGGTCGCTGTGCGAAACAGTGCATTGCAGGCACGTGGGCCGGACGGGGTGACGTGACCTCGATGGTGGTCAGATGCTTACTTTTTGGCGTGCGGTCTTCGGGGGGGGTGGCGGGGGGAAGGTCGTACCCAGTTCGCAGGCAAGTCAAGGTTGTTACACAACAGTGGGATCTGGTTCGTCCCATCAGTCTGGAGGAGGTCCGATGGGGTAAGGACTTCCTCAGATACAGGGCCCAGGGGGTGGACGGGATGTCCAGCAGGCTGGTGAAGGTGATCCCGGACTCCTGTCTGTGTAAGATGTACAATCTCTGGGTGTTTTGTGGGTTTCTGCCTCGCAGCCTTAAAAAGCATAAGACGGTGCTGATCCCCAAGACATCCAGCCCCGAGCATCCTTCCAACTTCCGGCCGATAACAATTATCAGTTACCTCGTGCGTCTACATCATAAGATTTTCGCCAGGCGGTTGTCAGGGGCCTTTGACCTCCATCCGGCGCAGCGAGCATTCAGGCGGGGTGATGGTTGTGCGGAAAATATCAACATTCTGGATGGCATCTTGTGGGATGCCACGCACAACCTCACTCCCCTGTGCCTTGCTGTGCTGGATGTGTCGAAGGCCTTCGACTCCGTCAACCACGGAGCGATCCTTCGGGCAGCGAGAGCGATGGGGGCTCCTCCCCCGTTTCTTTCGTATCTTAGTAGGTCGTACGAGGACTGCACGGCCATCATTAATTGTTATGGTGCCGAGCCAATTCCAATGACTCGTGGTGTTAAGCAGGGCGACCCGCTCTCTCCGATACTGTTCAACAGTGTCCTCAATGAGGTGCTGAGGAACTTACCGGAGGGAGTGGGTGTAAGGCTTGGAGGTGAGAACATCCAGGCCTTGGCCTTTGCCGACGACCTGATCCTCTGTGCCAGAACACCGGCTGGGATCCAGTCATCAATGGATGCGGTGCATGCCCTGCTAGTGCAGGCTGGCCTGGAGATAAACTGCGAGAAGTCCGTGACGCTGAACATCGCCATCGACGGCGCCAACAAGCATTACCTTGTCGATGCAGTGCGACGGTTCGTCATGGGCGGCAAAGAGATACGGCCGTGCACAGCGGCAGATGAGTTGAAGTACCTGGGGATCAGGTTCCTCCCCAGGGGAATTGCCCTTACATATGGGGCGTCCCTTGAGGAGGGGCTTGTGAACCTCAGGCGAGCGCCCTTGAAGCCGCAGCAGCGACTGGCAATGCTGTGGGAGAATCTGCTGCCCAAGCTCCAGCACGAGCTTGTGCTGGGTATAGTCCGGACGGGTACGCTCCGAAGGTTGGATTGACAAGTGCGCCACCATGTGCGGCTCTGGCTAAGGCTTCCAAAGGACACTCCGGTGCCCTTTTTCCATGCCAGGGCTGCGGATGGTGGGCTGGGTCTGACCCAGTTCCGCACCTCGATTCCAATTCTGCATGAGCGTAGACTGTGAGGGCTAGAAGGCTCGGATAGTCCTTATCTGAAAGTCATCTTCCGAACAAGCGTGGGGGACTGGATAAGACTCCGGAGCACATGCAACCTGCATTACGGGGGTGAGTATCCAAGGTCTGTCAAACAGGCGGATGCTGTCACGGCCCGGCTGTTGCATGCGACAGTCGATAGCCGTGGCCTGGCTGAGGCGAGTCGAGTTCCCCAGCCTCAGGGCTGGGTGCTCAACCAGACTCGTCTTCAGTCGGGCAGAGCATATATCGAGTTGGTGAAGGTGCGGGGCAATTTGCTCCCCACTGGATCCCGCTCGAGCCGCAGCAGGCCTTTGGATGCTCAAAGTATGTGGTGTGCTGCGGGTTGCCGTGCGAAAGAGACCCTGTCTCATGTCTCCCAGGCGTGCATCCGTACTCACGCTGTTAGTGCGGCGGCACGACGTATGTCGTTTCGTGTGTGGTCGGCTCCGGCAGCGTCGGTACGAGGTTCTAGCTGAACCCGGCATTCCCACTGCGGCCAGTCTGTGGAAGCCAGATATTGTTGCTGTGAAGGGTGGGGATGCCGTGGTGCTGGACGCACAGATTATGAGCGACAACCTCGCGTTGTCGCTTGAGCACGCTCGGAAAAGGCGTTACTACGATGTGGCTGATGTCCGCCAGTGGGTTTGTGGCAAGTTCCGCACTCTCGTCCCGCCACGCGTTTCGACCGTTACTCTCAACTGGCGTGGAGTTTGGGCGCCGGAATCGGCGTCCATTCTCCGTGACCTAGGCCTTACTTTTGGGGACCCCCAGCTGATCACGGTCAAGGTGGTGGAGAGCACCATGAAGTCGTTCCGTGCCTTCAAACAGTCCTCATTACGTTGCCTGTGGCGTCGGGTGGGCGGGTGCCCTTTGGGTGCTGCACTGTCTTAGTTTTGATTTCGAAATTGGTGGGACAACATTATGATTTTGAGTTTGGTTAAAGTTTCTTTTTCCATTTTGTTTTTCTTTTTCATTTTGTCCCGGTCCCTAAAGATATTTTCAGGGATGCGCTGCCCTGGAGGCACCAGGTAGCCTCATTGAGCCGCTTGCCCCAGATTATATTTTTCTTTTAGGAGGGGCTTATTATGATTAGGGTTACTGGTTAAAGTTTCTTTCACTATTTTGGGGATTATTTTTGTTGTGCCCCGAATCCCTTAATGAATTGGGCGTGTGGACTCATGGGGAGGCAAGGGCCGATGACCTGCCCACGGTGGGCGCTGATGGATGGTGGAGTCCACACCTAAAACGGAAAAAGTAGTTGATGCGACCTGAAAGCTCCTTCACCTAACGGTAGCAGATGGTGCATGACAGGTGCCCATTAATGGGGGGACCCGATTTTTGCCCTATCCTGGTGGGGGGTCTAAACAAAATCGAAAATCTGAAATATTTTACAGAAATACTATATAGGGCTAGTGTAACAAACAAAAAGTATGACGAGATCAATATGAGAATATATTTCAAAAAATGGGACATTTGATGCACCCTACCGTTCAACCACTGGACGGCACACACATTGATGCCTCATATCCTACATGTGTAACACCAGGGTGACCGTTTATAGTGCTGTCAGGATTCGAGCTGAGTCACATACCTCTAAGAAATCCTTCTTGCTCTACATCCTTTGAATCTGATGATCGTGAACAATTGTCTGTATAAATACAGGATGTAAAAAACAATCGCAAACAGAATGTGGGTTTCAGAGACTTAAGTGCCCAAATTGCAGATGCCACACAAGAGTAACGTCTGTAAATATAATCTGTATACAATCTTCCAAAAAGTTTTGCCTAAATGTGAATATGTATGTAACAAAGGCGTTCTCCTGCTAAACAAGATTCCACATTTCATAGAGGAGCTGAAATTAACCAATTGTTTTACGATTGAAACATGCAGTGCATGCATGACTTGCTCTACAGTTGTGAAGAATATATTTTTATACATAATAAAAAATGTGAAGACCTCACCTCTGTCTTTATTGATTCTTAAACTATTAATAAGTGTCCACAACCATCCTTGACCATGATTGTGGAACAAAAGTTCAAGAAATTTCATATTGGGTCACTAAATTGGTTCAATCAAAAGCGAGAAGCTTTTTTATTTTTAGATCAAAAAGTCAAAGGTGAAGTTTGCAGAAAATATCTATGTCGGTCATATCAATGTTAGTGACCCAATATGACCCAATTCATCAAGTGTAACCTGTGTTCTGTCAAGAATGTTAAAAGGTCAAGATCACAATTGTCAATTTCCATTTGATTGATTTGAAATTTGAGCAGGGATTGTATATTGGGTCACTGAAGACTATTTCTTTTGAGGTCAAAAAGTCAAGGTCCCATAAAATTGTCAATCTTTTTGTATTTTTTGTTCCCCGTCGCACCGCGGAGCGAAAGGGGGACTATGGTTTTCCCCTCCGTCTGTGTGTCCGTGCGGGCGTGCGTGCGTGCGTGCATGCGTGCGTGCGTAAGCGAAGGACCGAATTCTAATTTGGTGTGTGGGTGGAACCCACGTCAAAATCCAAGATGGTCGCCGCCATGCATGTCTGACGCCATGTATGTCTGAACCTTGTGAGCAGAATATCTTGAAAAATAAGCGAAGTACCAACTTCTAATCTGGTGTGTGGGTGTATCTAGGCATAAGGACGAACGCTATTGAAAATTGGGTCGCCACGTCAAAATCCAAGATGGCCGCCGCCATGTATGTCTGACGCCATGTATGTCTGAACCTTGTGAGCAGAATATCTTGAAAAATAAGCGAAGTACCAACTTCTAATTTGGTGTGTGGGTGTATCTCGGCATAAGGACGAACGCTATTGAAAATTGGGTCGCCACGTCAAAATCCAAGATGGCCGCCGCCATGTATGTCTGAACCTTGTGAGCGGAATATCTTGGAAAAATAAACGAACTACTAACTTCTAATCTGGTGTGTGGGTGTATCTACGTATAAGGAATAACGCTATTGAAAATTGGGTCGCCACGTCCAAATCCAAGATGGCCGCCGCCATGTATGTCTGAACCTTGTGAGCGGAATATCTTGAAAAATAAGCGAAGTACCAACTTCTAATCTGGTGTGTGAGTGTATCTAGGCATAAGGACGAACGCTATTGAAAATTGGGTCGCCACGTCAAAATCCAAGATGGCCGCCACCATATATAGGTCTGAACCTTGTGAGCGAAATATCTTGAAAAATAAACGAACTACTAACTTCTAATCTGGTGTGTGGGTGTATCTACACATAAGGGAAAACGCCATTGAAAATTGGGTCGCCAAGTCAAAATCCAAGATGGCCGCCTTGCGTCTTCCACTTTGTCAAGTCACATCACTTCACCGACGGGGGACCTAGGCGTAACGCTTGTTTTAGCTGATTTCATCATGTTAGCATAAGGAGGAAGAAGAAATGTGAATGCAAAGCGGACGCAGATGGACTTTGCATTTTCAGATGCTTTCTAGTTCATTTAAATTCGTTTTCTCTTCGCAACCGCCTGAGCGATTTACCCAAAACATCCAACATTGGAGTGCTTACCCATGGAAAATTATTGAACAAAGTTACATGATGAATGGATGGAAAATGCAGCCAGCTTTCCAAAATGTCTGTTTTCTGTAAGCATGGGTTGCAGGCATCAGGAATAAATGGCCTTGACAAAATTATCATCTGTGCTATTCTTATGTCCCCCCTCCCCCCCCCCCCTTTCCCATGCATCCTCCCCCCCCCCCCTTTCCCATGCCTCCTCCCCCCAAGCCCGATGTCCCTGCTCTCCATCTTCTTCTGCCACTCCCTTTATCATGTTTTATGTCAGTTTGTCTTTTTTGTGATCAATGTTAGCTCTTACACGAGCCTCGAACTTGTATCCAAAAAAAAGAAAAAAAAGTGAGTGAGTATTTTCGGCCAAAAAAAAAAAAAAATTAGTGAATTTTTTTGGGGGGATAAAAAAAAAATCTCTATAGTGCCGCAGCCTTTTTGATTATTGACACTTATAATTATATACAAGTACACATTCACATAAATAAATGCAAAACAAACATTTGAACAAAAAAAAATCAAACTATTCCGGAAGTGTACTAAGTTGGTAGTAAAGTGTCTTCTTCTTCCTGAAAGTCATCATACTTAACTCAGAAACGTGATGAACGGCATTCACCAGCATATATTCAACAAGAAGGTTAAATGATGATTTGACATTTGTGAAGGATTCTGATTTGGATGTAATTGCTTTTCCATTATATTTGCCCTCATTTCAAATAAGTCAATGTTTCTTTTTCGCTTGAGCAACGCCGGGTACTCCAGCTATAAACACTTATACTCTTTACTTATATACAAATACACATACAACTTTGGCTGGGGGGGGGGGGGGGGGGGTAACATAGGCTCTGTGGCCGCGGCCTCATTCGGGGGTGTGGGTGACCGGGAGAAGACCGTAAATTCTCGATGTAAATGTGTACTGTGTAGCGCCACCTGGTGATGGTGGCAGAAGGTATTACAATTTCCTTTTTTTACATGGGCAACACTGAGGTTAAAGCACTCTTTGCACGGGGAAATTTTTCCTCCTTCCCTTCCCCCTCCCCCAAAACGGAGGAGCCTGTCAAAACCCCCTACCCCTCCCAAAAAAGATATACATATGTAATATATCTTTTCCCTCCCACTCCATTCCCCACCCCACCCCCTTCCACTCACCCCATCCCCTTCCACTCACCCTACCCCCTTCCACTCACCCCAACCCCATCCACTCACCCCACCCACTTCCACTCACCCCTCCCCCTTCCTCAACCCTCCCTCTCCAGCCTCCCCCCTTCACTCGGAAACGCCGGGTATTCCTGCTAGTGCTATATATGTAGGGGCACCCTACATGGCACTACACAATGTGCGTACACATTATAGGCAAAAATTGGATTAGATGAAAGAATTGTACACATGTGCAGTGCAGTCTATTTTACCAATCACTTTTGGACCATAATTGCACATTACATAAACTTGCAAGTGTTGACATTGCAGACATATTGGACAAATGCAATATATACACGATGAATACTGATGATAACTAGAGATGATGGATGAATTGTATATGTACACCTACTTCTGCAATAGAATAGAAAAGTAATATTATGTGTGGCATTTTTCTTTTTTACATAAAATGAAGAACTGTGCAGCGGTCCCCTTCAATCCAGTTACAGTCCCCTAGTTTCAAAGGGACTACAACGTGGTCCCTTTGAAACCAAGAGACTGTAACTGGATGGCAAATTTCTTCATACAGCTGTATGAATCAAGCGGTCCCTTTGAAACCAAGCGACTGTAACTGGATTGAAAATACATTTACTTATTTATGCAGCTGAATGAATCAAATTGGCACCCCTTTATATGAACTTTTCTAGAGCATTACTTGGTTCCTCTTTAGAACATGAGGGTAGTACAGCATGCACATGAGACATGTCCCTTATTTTATGTCATCTTGCATTTTCCACAAGCCATGGAATCCCTTCTTTTCTATAGTTTTCCACATGGCACATACCATATCAAGCGGCCTTTATAAAGCCCCTGGCATTTTCCCCAATAATATTATACAAATTTGAGGCTTGTGGAAGAGCTTCTTCTTTTTTTTTTTTTCTTTCTTTTTTTTTGTATACAAGATCAAGGCTCGTGAAAGAGCAAACCTAAATCACACAAAAAGTCAAACCGACACATAAAACACAAAATAAGGGGAGCGGTAGACAAGATGGGGAGAGAGGGGGATGGACACAAACACAACATTTGAGAGCAGGGACATCGAGAGAACTGTGGGAGGGAGAGGGCTTGGGGGGAGGTGGGAGAGGGCTTGGGGGGAGGTGGGAGAGGTATAAAACATATGGATACTGCAAGGACTTCCAGGAAAGAAGTTGGAATTTCGAAAAAATGTAGCTGAGGTGAATTAGCGGGGGTAGAAAAGATCTTTTCCAAGGTTTTGGATGGGGGAAGATAAGAGAGGGTGGTGAACAGCTGTTTTAAAGACCTGGAGGGAGGAGTGGGATTGAAGGGAGTGTGGGAGTTTGTTCCAGAGGCGGGAGAAAAGGGGAATATAAGAGTGAAGGTGAGCAGAGAGCCTAGATTTTGGCAGTTTAACCATAAGAGGGTTGCTGGCAGATCTTGTGCGACCTGTAGGAATATTTGGGGGACAGAGCACAGAGAGAGCTGGGGGAGCAAGGCCGGAGAGGAGTCGGTAGAAGACAGAAAGACCACCAACCTGCCTGTGGTGAGTGAGTGAAAGGCCCTCAGAGTTAGCTTCATCGCAGGAGATTCCAATGATTCTGAAAGCTTTGGTTTCAACAGCGTGAAGCCGAGCTAGGTGTGAGGTAGGAGCACCAGCCCAGAGGGGGGAACAGTATTCCATTGAGCTGCGGATGAAAGCCTTGTATGTGGTGAGGAGCTCAGGTGTGCCAAGGAAGGACTTCGCATGGCAGTGGATGCCCAGTCGTCGACTGGCTTTGGAGGCCAGCTTGGAAATGTGGTTTTCCCAAGAAAGATCATGGCAGATAGTGAGACCCAAAAGCTTGAGCGACAGAACTTCTTGGAGAGGATTGTTGAGAAAGTAGATGGGAGGGTTTTCCAGTCGGTCTTTTCAGAGAGACATAGTAAGAGTGTGAGATTTGTCAGGATTAAAAGACATGTTCCACTTGTTTGACCAGTCTGTGATTTTGTCCAGGTCTGCAGAGAGTGAGGAGGCTGCAAACTGCCGATCTGAGGGATGAGGAATGGAGTGGCAGAGAGTGGAGTCATCAGCAAAGAGACAGAGGATTTTCCGGAAAGTCAGAGAGATCATTGATGAAGACTAGAAAAAGCACAGGGCCCAGAACACTACCTTGGGGAACTCCAGCCAGAACAGGAGGGGTGATGAGAGAAATCCATTCAGGGCCACACGTTGACTACGACCAGAGAGGAAGTCCGCAAGCCAAGCGTGGAGATTTCCATGGAGACAAGTTGGGAGGAGAGTTTGGTGAGCAGAGCTGGGTGCCAGACCGTATCGAAGGCACGTGATATGTCAAGGGAGACGGCTCTGATTTCCTGTTTGGCATTGAGGACCTCACACAGACCGGATCAGAACGCAACATAACAAAAGGAACAGCAGAAAGAGAGGGGTGGGGATGGGGGGGGGGAACGGGACGACGACACCAACATAGGGCCAAGAGACAAAATCGATGGAGATGGACAAATAAGGGATGTGGGGAAGAATGAGGGGTAGAGAGAATGCAGGTCGTGGTGGACAAGATGGATACAGAAGCAAACGTTCAGGAAGGGAAACAGGAAATTGGGGGAGAAGGGGAAAGGGGTGGTTTATCATGATCATGGTTTTGGATGGGAGATGATCTGAGATGGTGGTGAATAGCCGTCTTGAAGCTTAATTTATGATTGTAGTTTAACTGGACTGGATTTGGAGGAGCACTTGTTTCAAGCTGGTCATTAAAAACACACTAATGCAAGAACGCATCAAAAATGACGGGTTGAAGTTATTTTATTTGAAATATTCAAGGAGATTGGAAGATATTGTCGCGCGATTGCCCCTCGGTTAAAACCGGGGGATCGCGGATGGACTCGAGCTTTAATGGAGGCATTTATCCAATCGATGGCGGATCATACACGAGACGGAATGAACAATGCCGCTTTTCACGGTCCGTTGTCTTCAACCTGAGGGAAATAATTCATACCAAAACGAATGTGAAATGTACAGGGGAAAATAATGAAAGGATTTATTTAATAAATATTGGGACAGGGAAACGCAATGATAAAACTAAACCCCCTATTGAGCGCTCTTACACACACACTTCGAAAACACATGATGGGAGAATGAATCAAAGGAACCGTTGTTTGCGCGTCTGTGCTTATCTGTCTGGATGTGCAGCGTCCGTTGTCCAACGCGGCTCCAGTTAGCGCGAAGAAAGGCCTTGATGTGTCCCCGTTCGCGCTGCCAAGCCCCAATGAGCCACCCGTTCGCCCCGGTCACGTCCGCCGGCGCACCACAGGCCTTTCGCGTGCTTCAAACGGGTCATGTCAGCTCGCTCCTCCGGCTGTGCCTGGATCCGTCCACGTCTCCATGGACTCGGCCCGGAACCGCGATGCACCCAACGTTTTCAACAGGGAAGAGAGAGAGAGAGAGGGAGAGAGTCGGGTCGAGTCGAGGGTGAAGGTGGTGAAAAATGGCAAGTAGTCGATGGAGCGGAATCACGAGGCAGCAAAGGGAAAAAGGGTTCCGGGCAGGAAAAAGGCCAAAACGGTGGTCCGGGCAGGATGGATCCAGGAGCAAGAAGGGAAAATGTTGGCACACACACGTTCACCACCAAAGTCCGGGGTGAAGTCACAAAATGTCCGCCGCTCCAAGTCTCTTGTCCAGCGTGCTCTGGCGTCATCTGGGCCTCTTCTCGAATCTTCTGATCTCCTCCCACCAGTCGTGCGACCCGCCCACCAAACCCTCGGTGTCCATCCATCGCACGGTGGGCGTGGCCCCAGCCTGCCTTGCACGATGTTCCATCGCCATGGTGGCGTACTGCGCGGCTGCTTGGGGTTTATTCTTCCAGTCAGTCTTATTGTGGTGGAGGGGAATTAATTAATGTGGTGCACTAATGGGCCTATATAATGTCTACAAGAGTGCATTGCCATAAGGGACACCGGGATGTTCACAGAGGGAACGACACAATGGAATTAGCATATTCCCCACAACTACTTAACATTCCCCGCCCCCTCATGGCGGGGACGAAGACACACTTGATCCGACATACGGGCTACAGGTCCTCTTATTTACATCGAGGTGGTTCTAGCTACCCACGACAGACGAAGCATGATACCTACACAGATCTACCTAGATCTAGATATTCCTCTACCCCAAAATTCATAACTATTATGTTTCGTAGCAAGAAAAGTGTTATTTTAAAACACATGTACAAATGTCACCCTATTTTCTTTATCTTTTGGGAAGTTTTGTTTTGACGGTGCAGCCTCGTGGGCAGGGCAAAGTCTGAACCCTTGGCCTAGTGTCTGGTGTGCTTATATCTTCTTTATTTATTAGACATCCTACGGATGTAAATGAACACTCGTTTTACACTAAGCAGGTTGCACATCACATGCAGCGAATTTCACCTCCCTGCGCCTAGTATTTTTTTTAACGCTTCAGTGCACCGCCCTTGAGGCTCGGTTTGCGAGTCACCATCTACAATTCCAATAAAAGAGACATAATTACTCTTCTTTTGGGTCTTCGGTGTCGTTTGGGCCCTCGAGATCTTTTGGATCTTTTGGGTTCTTGCAGTCTTTTGGCTCCTCAGGGTCTTTTCGATCTTGAGTCCTTGGGGTATTTTGGGTCTTCTGGGATTTTTGAGTCCTCAGAATCTTTTGACAGTAGTGGATACAGTTGGTTTAAAAGATTGGCCTGAAACTCTACTCAAATCGTCCTTATGAAGGCGGACAGACAAATGTACAAACACTATGTTTTGTATAGGTACATATACATACAGCTCCCACTCCTTGCCCCACTCACATCATGATTAATAGTAAATATCATCATTTTAAACTCACCCTGTGCATTGACAAGCCCCAGATATGACCCTCCCATCAGTGTTAAGAATCAACCAAACCAGATACGGTGTCTCCCTCAGGGAGGTCTATCTGAATATAGGGAATGATGGCATCATATCTCTAATGGCAGATTTCTATTAAATAAATCAAGCCTGTCATGATCACACGAGGTAATCCCAAAAGTTTCAAAGTCCACTCACTGGCAGTGATGGTCGAAGGTTTGTTTGGGTAGAATGTGCCCATCTACGAACCTTTGGGTCTGGCACAGATCCACGCGTCCTTGAGAGTTTGCAGAAAGTTCTCCAACTCTTTAGTTGTGCAGCGGCACACCCTTTTCTCGCCAGTACGCTGGCAAGTATTTTTGGGTTCTTTTCAATGCTTTGTGAGCTATTTTAGGTAACAATCCTTATGTCGTGCACATGATATACGTTCGGTTGCCCTGACTGACCCATGTTTTGTTTTTGTTTTCTAATACATGGGCTTCGGCTCGTAATAGAGCACACACACACACACACATCTCGTTTTTTCATTTGTTCCTTACAATTCTATCCCTCTCTTTCATTCACAGACACACACACACACTTAATTAATTGTACAGTATCGGTTGTTCCTAAACTTAAATAATTTAAAGGATTGTTGTAAATGATGTTAATGATGACACACACACACACACACACACACACACACACACACACACACACACACACACACACACACACACACACACACACTGACGAGACAAACACATCACAGCCACTGAGCTTGGGGGAAGTGCCGTCACTTCCTGGGATACTCTGGGTAGCAGCGACGTCATAACAATGGCGCTGCTTTTCTCACAATACTCAGCGGGGCATTTCCTCAAGAGGAATTTCCTCCTCCCCATGGATTTTTTTTTTTTTTTTTTAAATACAGAATCGAGGCTCGTGAAAGAGCTAACATGCCAACCAATGGCGATTGTCCGTGCGCTATCCTTTTCAAGCAAGGAAGCAGCACGTACCATTTTAGGTCTGGTATGATTTGAACTGATCCAAACTAGATGGGCGTTTTTTAAGACACCATCTCCTTACTGGATGGCACTCGACTCTCTTTGTCGGCTCATTCGCCCTTTGTCTTTTTATTTTATTGTTTTTAGGTGTTTTAAGACCTGGAAGGGTGTCACAGTCACCTTCCCCACTAGCAAAGCCAGAGAGGGGTGTCGGTTTAGTCGCTGCAACCCGACCATGCGACAGGTAGCACTGGGTTACATGTTATTGGTGACGGTTACAAAAGATTGACCTGACATTAGAACGTTGCGAGGGGGTTTCTGCGCATGCACGCAGAGCATTCTGTGGTGGATTGTGTCATTTTGAAAGTCACTATTGATGGTTCCAAGGGAAACAAAGCCCCGTAGAATATTTGATTTTACAAACAATAGTACTTATGGATCTATCGAGAAAGGCTGCTACACCACTTGTTGCATGGCAAGAACCAAATGCCTATCAAGAATACATTTGGGCTGAGTGAGAGAAAAAGGGACAAAAATGAGAGAGTAAAAATTGATGTCCATTACAGCCCCAAGGGCTTACGTTCAGATGGTTTAACGGTTTGCGTCACTTGGGCTTGCAAGATTGGATTGGATATCCACTGACGTCATCTATTTGAGTATTAGAATAGCTCGGTTGAAAGTATGTTCTCGGTCGAGTTTGGTTCCCATCCACTGAAGGGTTAACTTAACCCAAAGTGTAGTTGTAATTGAGTACCAGCATGGGGCACTACATCACAGGGCACAACGGTTTTCGGATGTGGACGCAAAGCCAGCTGCCTGGCCTGCATTTCGTTTGCGGAGCATTGAAGATCCCATGATATCTCTCAAAGAGTTAGCTCTCATGATCTGCTCCTCTTTGGGTTATCTGTACTAGCAAAGGTACCTGCCCTACTGGCAGGGCTTCCATTGGGAGGCCCAAATGAAAAGGCAAAATATCAGAAATTGAAGGCTTTTTTTATTTTAAACGATTTATATCAACATCCATTAAATCGTATCACACGCAAATCATCAAAAACTAAACAGTATCTTTAGAATTTCAATAAAAGCCACATCACTGTTCATATCGGTAAATATTATTCCATCGTGTTTCAAATCGTGATATCAACTGTACGCTTTTCTTTAGGAAAAAAAATGGAATTATTTTGTTCCTCTTCTTCAGCTTAGAACTTCAGGATTGATGACATTGCTGATAAAAGTTCCTTTTCTCTCTTTAAAGTTCTTGGCAAACATTTTAATGTTGTCGCTGCTGCCAACGCGGACTCATGGCAACATAAAGCTGTCCATGGCTGAAGAAATCTGTCTTTAGGTACAGTCACGTGAAAAAGTAAGTACACCCCATGTAAAGTTTTGACTTTTTCAACATATTTCAACATACAGCTATTTGATCTTCATTTCAACAATATTGGTAGATAAAGGTGATATAATATAACAAATATCATGAAACATTTACATTTTGTAGTCCATTGTATAATTTAAATAAACATAAATGCAAATTTCGCATGTGGAAAAAGTAAGTACACCCATGGCTCTAATAGGTGGTATTGCCCCCTTTGGCAGAAACAACCTCAAGTAGGCGTTTCTTATAACTGTCTACCAGTCTCTGACATCGACTGAGAGAAATTTTTGCCCACTCCTCCATGCAGAATTCTTTCAGCTGTGCGATGTTTGAGGGGTTTCTTGTATGCACAGCTCGTTTCAAATCCCCCCACAACATCTCGATGGGATTTAGATCCGGGCTTTGACTTGGCCATTCCAGAACCCTCCATTTCTTTCTTTTCAGCCATTCCTTGGTGGATTTACTGGTATGTTAAGGGTCATTGTCAAGTTGCAAGGTCCACCTTCGGTTGAGCTTCAACTTTCCGACAGACGGCCTCACATTATCCTCAAGCACCCTCTGGTACAATGAAGAATTGATAGTGGATTCTATGATGGTGAGCTGCCCAGGCCCTGATGCAGCAAAGCTGCCCCAAACCATAATATTTCCACCACCATGCTTTACAGGGTGATATCAGGTTCTTGTGGTCAAATGCTGTCTTTGGTTTGTGCCAAACATGTCTTCTGGTACTGTGGCCAAATAGCTCTACCTTTGACTCATCTGTCCAGAACACATTGCTCCAGAAGTGCTGGTCTTTGCCTAAGTGTTCATTGGCAAACTTTAGTCTTGCCCTGATGTTCTTTCTGGACAGCAAAGGTTTCCTCCTGGCACACCTCCCATGTAGATCAAATTTGTGCAGCCTCTTTCTAATGGTAGACTCGTGCACTTTGACATCAACAGTGGCAAGAGCTACCTGTAGGTCCCGTGATGAGATTCTGGGGTTCTTAGAGACTTATTTCAGCATCTTGTGGTCTGCTCTCGGGCTGAATTTGCTGGGGCGGCCTGGCCTGAACAAGTTGGCAGTTGTTTGGAATCTTCTCCACTTATAGATGATCTTCCAGACAGTTGAATGATTGATTTCAAATTGTTTGGAGATCTTTTTAAATCCCTTCCCAGCCTCATAGGCATCTATAACCTTCTTTCTGAAGGCCTCAGAGAGCTCTTTTGATCTAGGCATGGTGACGCCGCACACTTCAACAACAAAGAGCAAACCAAAAAATGTCTGAGGTTTAAATAAGACAGGTTCCTCCAAGATCCTCTCTAACGATTTTCTAATCATTTGCACCTGAGCTGGTGCACCTGATTCTAATTTTAGGTATTTGAAGCAGTGATAAATGTAGGGGTGTACTTACTTTTTCCACATGCGAAATTTGCATTTATGTTTATTAAATTATACACTGGACTACACAATGTAAATCTTTCATGATATTTGTTATACTAGGGCATGCCCGTACTATATCTATATCTAAAATTATATCCCCCCCCCTCTATTTACATGAAATGGTTTGGTCCAAAGCGAACGGCTTGCGAGTGTTGACAATCCCCCCCCCCTATTTACATGCAATGGTTTGGTCCAAAGCGAACGGCTTCCGGAGTTTGGTAAAGAAATCGCCATCGCGTGCACAAACGCGCAGGAAAGCGAATGAATCGCAAATTCGTTTTTATTAGTTGTAAAACATAGTTTAACGCCAACATAGTTTGCAAACGTGAAATAAATGAATACGCTCTCAAATGTGCCATCCGAGGCAGAGTGTGCCCGCCACGTTCGGCACACGCGATCGTTCGCTGCTCTCTGATTGGTTGAATCGTTTTTTGGACATAGCTTGGTAAGTAATTGTCCGATTAATATGAAACCTTGAAAAGGCACATCCTCGGGTCCCCAGCAATATACCTGGCAAGTTAAAAGTATATCGGACCCGTGGTTGTCGAGAAACAGCGGTCACAGACAAACGTACAAACGTACAAACGTACAGACAGAGATTACTGGAATTATAGATAGATTATATCACCTTTATCTATCAATATTGTTGAAATGAAGATCAAATAGCTGTATGTTGAAATATGTTGAAAAAGTCAAAACTTTACATGGGGTGTACTTACTTTTCACGTGACTGTAGATGCCTACCTTTTCCAATGTCTGACCTTGAGTCTTGTTACTGGTCATTGCAAAGCAGAGTCGGACAGGGAATTGTTTTCGCTGCATCTGGAAGGGGAACAGGTTTTCGGATGGAATGATTGGAATCCTCGGTATGAAGATCTTGTTTCCAGCATGAGGCCCAGTAGCTAGTGTCGCATCAATGAGATTCGGCATCAGGTTGTCCTAAGGCTCCTCAGGATAAACTGGCAATTTACCGGTTTATCTGAAACGGTACCCACCCAGAAACACGTACCAGAGAAAACAAATCGTTTGGGAAATGGGCTCTCCAATATTCGATGTGTTCACGGTTTGAATTACGTAACGTAACGTTTGTGACGATGTTTTCATTGTGACGATGTTGTGACGATGTTTGTGTTCACGTTAGTGTTTGATGTGACGGTGTGAACGTAATTTCGTAATGTTTTTCTTTTTTCTTTTTGTAATCGTTTAATGAACGTTTAATGTTTAATGAACGTTTAATGAGCGTAAGAATGAGCGTTATGATCATTAAATGAATGAATGAATGTAATGAATGTAATGAATAATTCGATGCGAAGCGAAGGACGCCTCAGAGCTGTCATTCACAATCACTACGTAGTTTGTACTCCCGATACGTGTTTCCTTCATTGTAAAAACTACCAAGTCAACAATTAAAAGGATTTTGAGCCGATAGATATTACGGCCTTGGCAAGATCGATGGAGACAGTGATCTGTTAGCTTATACACCGCCCAAATAGCTATGTGGAATTCTCTCATGTAGAGATTAACCCCACGTCGTTTGAACTTTGGCCGAGGTCATTATTTACTTTTAATGATGTTTATATACGAATCAAAAAGAAGATAATTGGTTTTGGGTCGTCCTTTCCGCATATCTCGTGGGATTGTGAGTTGGAGACAACCGTGATGGCGGGGAGGGGGTTGGCATTATCTCAAGCAGGGATTCAACCCATGTCCTGATAAAAGGTCTTTGTCCGAGGTGACCGAGTCCGATCGGTGCAGCCGTTTGTGCGGCACCCGGGAAAATAACGTTATGCGGGAGTCCAAACCGGAAAATGCTGGAGGCCAAAGCTGAAATTGGAAAAACAATATAGCCTATTTTACTCCAGGGGGTCCCAGGATTACCCACGCAAAATATCGTTGTGATCGGTTCAGCCATTTTTGCGGTACCTGCGAACGGACGGACGGACAGACAGACATTTGGTGAATAATAGTAAGATCATTAATACTGTCTTGGAGTTGCAGTCGGTGTGTGTGCTGGGAGGTGGAGAAACCATTTGTCCCCATCGCTTTCATCAATGTAATTATTGTCATCCGGCTTCTGTCCACGACCGTTCCGTCCTACCTTCATTCATTCCTCCCATTTTCTGTGCTCCTCTTGTCATTTCATCACCTCCTTCCCCATGTCACGAATTATGCTCTTTTGCACTTGGTCTGGGACTTGGAAGACTTGGACTTGGAAGACAAATGATGAATTGCGAAAGATGATGGGAATAGAGCCTGTGATTGATGCTGTGAAGAGGAACAGGTTGAGATGGTTTGGTCATGTGTTGAGGAAGGATGAAAGTGACTGGTTGAGAAGAGTGATGGAAATGAATGTAGAAGGAAGTAGAAGACGGGGAAGACCGAGAAAGACTTGGCTAAAGATGGTGGAAGAAGAAATGCGGGCAAGGGGGTTAACAAGGAGAGATGCAGAAAATAGGGCAAAATGGAGAAGATTGTCATGGGGACCGCAAGGCTAACCCCCGCTCTAGCAGGGAAAATGGCCTTTTAAAATGCATGTTGTTGTTGTTTGCACTTGGTCTGGCCTATCACTTCTTCAATGAGCTTTCATATCAAGATAAAATACATCATTGTATGAGAAGATGATGTTTCCAAGTCGATTGCGAGAGAATCGATTGCAAACATTTTTTCTTTGTCATGGGCGCTGCATAACGCCGAGAGACATCAACTCTAGACTTTCGATTGTGGTCTTGCTCAGCAGCATTCGAAATACAATATAATTCATCATGATAAGCAGAATGGACGAGCTTGTTCAACATTCTCTTCTGAACTGATGGCTCATGGATTTAGGGAACCCAGGTTGAAGTACCATACACTGTTTTTCTCCATTGTCTACCAATGTCCAGTTGCAATCTATACTATAAGAGAGATGTTTGTGCAGCCAAGTGAACCTTCCAGAAAAATCTCTAACAATTCACTTCTCCTTGGACAGATAGATGAAGAAAGAGAAAAAGAAAGAACAAGCAAGAATTAGAATGAATAAGGAGGAATATGAAAAAGTAGAAAGAAATGTGAAAGAAACAAAGATCCCTAACTCCTAGCCCTAGCTCCTTCCATTAACTCCTAACCCTCACTCCTAACACTCCTAGCCCCAACTCCTAGCCCCAACTCCTAGCCCCAACTCCAAGCCCCAACTCCTAGCCCCAACTCCTAGCCCCAACTCCTAGCCCCAACTCCAAGCCCCAACTCCTAGCCCCAACTCCTAGCCCCAACTCCTAGCCCCAACTCCTAGCCCCAACTCCTAGCCCCAACTCCTAGCCCCAACTCCAAGCCCCAACTCCAAGCCCCAACTCCAAGCCCCAACTCCTAACCCTAACTCCTAGCCATAGAAAGATGTTGGGAAGAACCCAGATAGATAGGCTTCAGCATTACTTCCTCAGGCAAAAAAACAGTTACAAGCTACCAGAGGTCCATCAATGGGGAAGCAGAATCCAAAAACAAATTAAAATGGAGCAGGAATTCCCAAGTGTTGGCCTAATTACCATAGCATTTTGATTCTCTCATCAGTTCTTGTTTCAAAGTATTCTTTCTTTCAATTTAAAGAAAATGGAATTTGTCTAAAAAAAAATGTCCAAGAGACTGGAATGAAGATTGCCCAGCATGTGTTACGAACAGATATTCCGTCAATTTGTACCTTGTACGAGAAGCACGCCATGTTGAAGGTCCACAGAATAATGAAAGACCCATCACACCCACTTCACCGTCGTTTTTGTTTTAACCGTTCAGGTATTCGTCTTTGTGTTCCACCTACCTCTCATTGTCGTTTTCGACTATTGGTTCACGAGTTATCAAGTGACCACTATATTTGTCATGGGTGTGCATCTGTCTGTCTGTCTGTCTGTCTGCAGCATAACTACCCGATGATATCATCCGATCTTGATGAAACTTGGGTGGGAGGTTGATATCATGATCTAGTTGTGTCCTGCCTAAAGTGGGCGTATTGCGCCCATTGTGGGCGGAGCCACGCCCGAAAAAGACGTCTTTTTAGGGGGTAATCGAGTTCAAGTTACATCTTTTCTGAGGGAGTTGGTGGAATCTGACAGGGGTTTCGGTATTTGGTTAGGCCAATGTCATGTGTCTAGCCCCACGGAGCTCGATTTTTCATGTTCGCCCCAAGGTCAAGGTCACAAGGTCACGAAATTTAGAAAAGTCGATTTTTGATGGTTTTATTACATTGTTCGCTTCCTGAAAGGGTGAAATGTCGTACATGATCTTATATTATCACATACATCATGAAATACAAGTTTTCCAACAAATTTCAGAATCTTCGACCTTTGACCGTTGAAGGTCACAAAGGTCAAATTTTCAAAGTTGTCGGAATCGAACCGAATTTTCGGTATTGTGTAGATAGCTAACTAACCTCATAACTGATTATGGTCCCGATTTGATGCATCAATCGTCGATGATCGTGACGATCGACTTGATCGTCCGCCTTTCTTTTTTTTTTTTACCTTCGCAAAAGCGGAAGGTTATGTTTTGATCGCTGTGTATTTATTTGTATGTCTGTGTGTGTGTGTGTGTGTATATGTTATTCGCATAACTCAAAAAGTATTCAACCGAATTGCATGAAATTTGGTGGGATGATTGGTTATTATACGGGACACATTTGATTAGATTTTGGGAGCAATCGGGTCAAAGGTCAAGGTCAAGGTCACGAAAAGGTCAAAATCGTATTTTTACCATAGCGCGGTCAATTTTTATCCAATTGGCATGCAACTAATGCCAAAATGTTCAGAATTCAATGCCCGATCTTGTGATATACGACATGACCCAGTGAAGACATTACCCTTGTTAGCGGTTGGGGGTCAAAGGTCAGGGGGGTCACGACCTTGCAAAATGTGCGTTTTTTGTCATAACTCGGTCAATTCTTATCCGATTTGCATGAAATCAGCACCAAACTGTTCACTGTTCTGTTCCTTGCACTCCCATGCCAAGTACAGAACAGTAGCTGCGGCGAAGGTATGCGCTCTACCGAGTGCCCGTTCTAGTTTTTTTTTTTTTTAATACAAGATCGAGGCTCGTGAAAGAGCTAACATTAATCACACAAAAAGACAAACCGACACACAAAACACAAAAAACAAGGGGAGCGGTAGACAAGATGGGGAGAGAGGGGGAAGGACACAAAAGAGAGGGGGAAGGACACAAACACAACATTTGAGAGCAGGGACATCGGGAGGACTTGGGGGGGAGGTGGGAGAGGATTAAAACATATGAACACTGCAAGGACTCTGGGGTGAATTACCGGGGGTAGAAAAGATCAAGGTTTTCGATGGGGGAAGATAAGAGATGGTGGTGAACAGCTGTTTTAAAGACCTGGAGGGATGAGTGGGATTGAAGGGAGTGGGGGAGTTTGTTCCAGAGGCGGGAGAAAAGGGGAATGAAAGAGTGAAGGTGAGCAGAGAGCCTAGACTTTGGCAGTTTAACCAGAAGAGGGTTATTGAATACTAGACTTTGTCATTGAATACCGCTCGCTCGTGAACCATCGTCGTCTCCTGACTCGTCTTTTGTACCAAATTCAATTGACATGTTGAATGGATGTACGGAAAGGGTGGGATGTACCCCCTGAGCCCCTCTTTGAATTGAATTGTATCGAATTGCCAGTGGAAGGGCATTTTCCATGTTTTTTACGTGGACAACGATAAAGAATATCCAATATGATAGTCTTGCCTTCTAAAGCAACAGATGTTTCCATAAGCTTGTCCGTATTGGATCTCTCAGTATGACTTCTGCTTCAGCTGTTGGATCAAACTTTATAACGTCGATCAAAAGTTCTAATTCCACGAGTTTGTTGGCTAACAAGTGAGCATTTGGATAAAAAGAATATTTCTTCCCCAAAAAATCCAATGTTTCTCAGTGTATATATATTTTATGCATTCTCACCATCATCAGGAAAAAAATTCCATCAACACTTTAGTCACTGCTGACAAAGCGTCTGGGCTGTATTTGTAACAGCTTGAGTTATCCTGGGCCGTTTTTTTTTTGCTTGGATTTTCTGTGGTTTATGAATTTGAGTCAATTCCTGTACGACCGTCGATGAAGCTTGAACTGTACAAGTGGTATAACATCTGCGGTGACATGGCGTATTTTCGCTTTGCAACAATATTCTTCCATGACGAATGTTGATTTCCTGCTCCCCATTTCTCCCTTCGGTATTGCAAGTCGTACCGTAACTCATATCTTTCAACCCGATGGGTCTTCGTCAGATCTGGAGAGCTTCCATTTGTTTGTGGATTTTAACCTTTTTGCAGAGCAGTAATACAGGTGTATTACCCCCGCCACTGAAGGTGAACAGAGGTTATATTTTCATTTTGTCTGTCTGTCTGTGAGCAGGATATCTCAAAAGGTTGTGGATGGATTCGGACAAAATTTTGTGGACGGGTTCGATGTGACACAAGGAAAAATTTATTCAATTTTGGGGAAGATCTGGATCTGAATAATATAATTACCCTGCGCTCACGAAGCGAAAGCAGGGTTAAGCATTCGGGTACGTACGTACGTGCGTGTCTGCATTTTAAAAATTCATTTTCTCGGCAACCGTTGGTCCGATTGACATGAAATTTTCACCATAAGAGGGCCTCCTCCTGTATAATAATTTAGTGAATATTATGACGTCACGTGGTACGGGCGCCATCTTGGAAAAAAATTAAAAACTTTGCATCTCTATATCTCAAAAACCGCTGCACAGAAATGATTGAGACAGGTCTCATTGCAAAGAACTCTCCATGCGGAATAACATATGTGAATGATGACGTCATAGGTGCCGCCGTTATGACGTCATAATTTGACAAGTAAAAATCTTTTATCAGATCAGGATGAAATTTCTTGAGCATCTTCTCAGTATAAATTGATTCAGAAATGAAATTATAATGACGTCGTAGGTCACGTGGTTCAGACGCCATATTATTTTGAGTAAAAAGCCTGAAAAACCACTAAAATCCAATTTTCTCCAAAACGACTGAACAGATCGAGGCCAATCTTTGCAGGCAGAATCGCATACCCATGACGAACAAAAAAGTCCAAGCATGACGTCATGCGTCACATAGTTTCGGAGTTATGACGTTTTTAAGCATAAACTTTTAAAACCAAGCTCCTCCCTAATTTTTGATCCGATCGAGGGGAAACTTCACAGATGTGTTCAGCATATCAGTCTACTAAAATGACCTTTTGGAATTTGCGCTAGGTCACGTGGTTTGGCAGATATAAATAGACGAAAATATTTTTAAAAATTATAACTCTTGAACCGCTTCATTGATCGACGTGAAACTTTGTATTATAGTAGAGGTAATGAAGTATAACGTGTGCAAAATTTCAAGATGATTGGATGTACGGTCTGGAAGCTAGAAGTTGTTATTGCGTGAAGAAGAAGAGTCTTCTAGAGTGGGCATGGAATTAATTATCACACTGCACATCATGAGCAGGCAAAGTACAGAGCGACCTCACGGGGTCATTTTGACCTCAAATAAAATTCTGATTTCAGATTTGTCAATCGCTGAGGTATATTAACACATGACCAAAACAGATTTGGCAAAATTCCGACGATTTTGACGAAAATATAACATTTGTGTCTGCATTTCAGTAAAGTAAAGTGTGTGCCGTGTCAGCATTTTAAAAATTGAAACGTGGCTCATTGTAAAGAACTCCATATGGGGAATAGGTGTTGTTAACGATGACGTCATTGGTGCGATAATTATGATGTCATAATTCGACAGGGACAACGCTTAGTCTGATCAGTTTGAAATTTATTGGGCATGATCTATGCAACAATTATTTAGAGAATATAAATTTATGATGTCATCGCTCACGTGGTCTGGCAGCCATATTGGATCAAAAAAAAGAAACGTTCAAAAATAGAAGAGTCGTCTCACACCAAGTTGACTGCGCAGGGTAAGTATTCTATGAATACAATCTAGTTTGAAAAGTGATTCTTCACCATTGAGTGATAGGGCCAAAAACGATATATATAGCATATTTCAAAAAGTTGTGGATGGATTATGACAAAACTTGGTGGATTGATTGGTTTGGTGACAAGAAAAAGCTGATTAGATTTTAGTTCAGGTCCGAATCCAGATCCGGCCTATCAGTGGGATACAAAACATAAACTCTTCAACCTGGCGGGGGTGTGCGCTCTATACCGATTGCCGTTCTAGGTGTGTCTATTTTGATTCACTCGGCCGAGTTTTACCACTTACCTTACCACTTCAAGGTACTGACGCAGGAAGATTGATGCCAGATCCCCTGGCATCAATCTTCACATCAGCCACTCGCACTCCAGATCGGATCATGTCTTCCACCGATGTGATATCGTCCTTCTCTTTCACTGGCCCCAGAAAAGGCGCAGCTTTCGATTCGAGGATATTATAAACAGTATAATTTTGCAACACCTTTGCCTGTCAAAAAGTTTTCCCATTGTTACGTTTACAACATCCGTCACAATAACGTCGTCATGTTGACCGTTACAACTTGTACCTGCTGTAAGCTATTGTGCCTGCTGAGCTTGGGGCTACTTCCGGTTTATTGTGCGAAATATGGAACTTATGCATTGACGTCACGAAGCACCTAACAACCAATCGCGACGCCATCTTAGAGGGCAAACAAAGGCCCTGACGACGCGTTCATGTGTGAGTCAACTGCGATCGCAACTAATTGCGTCAACTAATTGCGTCAACTAATTCCACATGGTGAATGAATCATAAAAAATATTTTTTGGTGAAGTAACAATGGATATAGTAATGTTTGAAATGTTTCTGTAGAAATTTATACACTACATATTTTCTGTGAACAATAAATGAAGCTGCACATATGTGTACATATGTTTTGGAGCTGACACAACTGTGACAATAAAACTGCTGCAACTTTATGTTACTTGTCATTTTGTTTTGTTTCATGTGCGTATTTAACAATGTGAATCACTAATAAGGCGATACTGGTGATCCATAAAATAACACTTCCATGATAATCAGTCCATAGGAACTACTCCTGGACAAAGATTTACGAGAGCACACGCAACTTGTACGATTTTGTTCACAGTTGCTTCTGGCGATGTCCCACGTTTTATCAGTGTGATGGGAATGCGATTTTGGAGTGCAGTATATTTTTGTTTCACCATTCCAATTACCCGTTCAACATGGATCCGAACACAAGAAAGTTCTCTGCTCCAGACAACTTCTCCTTTTTCAAGTTGCTTCTTTCCCTTGGTGAATGGGGGCACCTTCACCTCGGACATCGCCATTCCACAGTATTCATCAACACTCAGTGGCAACACTGTCTGGCAATCCCAGACAGAGCCATTAATTGCAATCCCAGACATCAACAAAAAAACCACGATCGGCAAGCACAAGATCCCCTGGTATCAGTTTATTCATGAGGTCGCTGTTTTCCGTTATCTCAGTGTCCGTTGCCCTTCCTCCCCAACACTTGCTTAGGAAGCATATTGAGCCCTGTGGTGTTATACCAATTAGAAACTTTACAGTTGAATGGTGCTTGTAGTTGCTCCACACTTGTGCCCTTGCCAGTAAATCGGACGGCTGCTCTATAAACACTTCAGTGCAGTCAATAATAACTGCAACGATGACGGCATACTGAGACGTAGAGCGTCACGACTGGGCCAGTGTATCAGCGACTGAGTCTTTACAAACATTACATCAAGAACGCGGTGGAAGTTTCGTGAAACAGTTGACTGGCTGACTCCGAATCTGTAAGCTCGGTCCTCGTCAAAAATGTTCAATCGCAACTTCATGAGGAACATTAGCACTTGACCAAACTTTGTGAGTTTTTTACACGTTGGGAGAGCACGTGATGTAAACGTGAAGAGTGGCACAAAAATTGCCCAAGAAGGAAGTCCCGTGTAAAATCGGAGTTTTGCATCGTTGTTCTGAAAGTGTTCTTCCTGCAGACCTGTTGCTCTCATCTTTTCTTCCAGGTCACACACTTGAGTTCTGAGGGCAATATTGTCCTTCTGTAGTTCCTCCACGTTTTTTTCCAGTGCACGAATGTCTCTGAAAGACAGTTCCGTTTGGGTTTCAGTCCCTCCAACAGGTGGAATCTGCTCATGAATGGGGCACTGCTCAGGATTTGCATTGTGTAGTTCTAGCAGTATTGCTGCAGTAGCAGTATTGCTTGCCCTCTGAGAGGGGGCGCGCTTCCATTTCTAAGGGGGTGTGACGTCATATGCATAAGGTCCATTAGTGGCTGCATATTGCACTGTTAGCCAGCTATTCATGTCTGATAACTTACTTGCGTTCCGTGAGGTAGGCAAAATGAGTACCGGGTGATTGGTAACAGGGGCACTCATCAGCGGCACAGCCATGCTTCCAGAAAATGAGGCAACCAGCAGCCACAGGCTGCATGCGAAACAACAACCCTTTGGGAATAGAATTCTGTTTATCATCACGTTCATGCAGAGCCATTAATTGCAATCCCAGACATTTTGTGTTCAATTGTTGAGCTTTATTCAAACTCGAAGACATTTTTGGTGAACCTCACAACTACCAATACCAGGCCTCGCAAGTACCAGGCCTCACAAGTACCAGGCCTCGCAAGTACCATGCCTCACAAGTACCAGGCCTCGCAAGTAACATGCCTCACAATACCTGGCCCCGTTCGCAAGTACCAGGCCTCACAAGTACCAGGCCTCACAAGTAACATGCCTCACAAGTAATAGGCATCGCAAGTACCAGGTCTCACAAGTACCAGGCCTCACAAGTAACATGCCTCGCAAGTACCAGGCCTCACAAGTACCAGGCCTCGCAAGTATCAGGCCTTACAAGTACTAGGCCTCACAAGCACCAGGCCTCACAAGTACCAGCCAACGCAAGTACCAAATCTCACAAGTACCAGGCCTCGCAAGTACCAGAGTTTGCAAGTAACAGGCCCCGCAAGTACCAGCCATCGCAAGTACCAGGTCTCGCAAGTACCAGGCCTCACAAGTAACATGCCTCGCAAGTACCAGGCCTTACAAGTACTAGGCCTCACAAGCACCAGGCCTCACAAGTACCAGCCAACGCAAGTACCAAATCTCACAAGTACCAGGCCTCGCAAGTACCAGGCCTTACAAGTACTAGGCCTCACAAGCACCAGGCCTCACAAGTACCAGCCAACGCAAGTACCAAATCTCACAAGTACCAGGCCTCGCAAGTACCAGAGTTTGCAAGTACCAGGCCTAGCAAGTAACAGGCCCCGCAAGTACCAGCCATCGCAAGTACCAGGTCTCGCAAGTACCAGGTCTCACAAGTACCAGGCCTCACAAGTAACATGCCTCGCAAGTACCAGGCCTCACAAGTACCAGCCGTCGCAAGTACCAAATCTCACAAGTACCAGGTCTCGCGAGTACCAAGCCTTACAAGTACCAAGCCTCACAAGCACCAGGCCTCGCAAGCACCAGGCCTCACAAGTACCAACCATCGCAAGTACCAAATCAAACAAGTACCAGGCCTTACAAGTACCAAGCCTCGCAAGGATATTCAAGGTACTGACGCAGGAAGTGATGCGCGACATTAACCCCACAATAATTCAATCAACTAGTTTATCGACCTAAATCTAGGGGAGTGTAAATGTGTAATGGAGGGAGAAGGGGTGAAACTAGGTATTGGGAGAGGGGGAAGGAGGGCAGGGGGCAGAAGGGGGAGCTAGTTTGTGTGGTGGATGAGAGGGAACGAGCATAGTATTAGTAGTGCAGGCACAGACATCAACAGGACACCCCCACCCCCTAGGCAGGACTCGTTCCCAAGAGGCCGATAAGCGGATCATGCTCATTTTGAATGACCCCATCGACCTGTTTCCTGCGTCATGACGAGTGGACGGACCGGCGAGAGGTCACGGCTACGCGAGTTCGGGGAGGAGGTGTCGTCACCGCGTTCACGGGTACGCGGTGTCCGGGCGAACCGCTGGACGCCATTACAGTAAAGGGCGATTCGATAATCAGACGTTGGCGCGAACGGGCGGCACGTACGAGCCCCGTGCCCGCCGATGGCGTCAGCAGCGACCCCCCGCGGCTCTGTGCGTGACGTCATCCGTGCGTCACTCGCGAGGTCCGAATGACGTCATTAGCATCTTTATTTAAAACAGACGGCGGGAGTGATATTGTGATAAGCACCCAGAAGTCGCGTGAACTGTGAACCATTAACCAGTTGGTGTTTGTCAACTTTGGAGCGTTTTTCGTTCCATTTTACGTCAGTTTATATTTAATAAGCGATGGTTATAAATACATGGGCTTGGAAAGTTATATAAATGGTTTCAAAACGAACAGGTTGTTGATTATTACAACTCCACAATCCATAATTCATTTGATAAACACACAGACCGACATTACACACCTAATTATTATTCTGCACCCGTGAGGAAGCCGGTCGAGAGCTCCTCGGATGATGCGAGGACAGTGCGGAGAGCGAGGAGGTTGCTATGGATAACCGATTGGATGTGGCGGTAGGGAGCTTCCATTCCTTGTGTAAACGATCAGCTTCCTCGAATTCATGAGGCAAATGTACACGTAATTTTCTTCAGATCTTGACTGGAAAGCCGTATTCGTTTCACAAGAAGCAAAAACTTGTCTGTAAGGAATAGCGTCCTACAGTCCTCGTCCTCGTCGAGTCGTCGTCAACGGGAGTTATTTATAACCTACTTCCAGAAGCGCCATTGGTTGATGATTGTCACGTGATACTTATCCGTCACGCCCAGTGCTCAACATGGCGTTCCCGGCTCTCGAGAGTCTTGACCATTTCCGGATCCCGTTATAGTTTAGGCGGCTGACGTTGTCCGATGGTCGGCGATCGTTGCTGAGGTAAATACCATGGTTGCGCTTTTCGAATCGGTTTACTTTTTTTGTCATTGTGAGTTTGTTTGTTTTTAAGTGGCATATTCTCAAACACCCTCACCCCTCACCCCCACCGTGCTCCCTCGCGTGGTAGAGTTGGCAAGTCGTACCTTTGCACCCGCTTTCCTTCTCTTTCTTCCATACTCTCAACCTCATGTTTAAGTGACACGTACCAGGTGAGCAACAGGACACTTGTTACCTCGCACCGTTTGAACCTTTGTATGATTGGTTATCTCTCTCTCTCGGATAGAGCGGGAATGCTTTAACTTACCGGAGTTATTGCATTCTACCTCCGTATACTCACAACGGCATTCTGCGTCTGGAAAGCGATGTACAGTGTGTGTGTGTGTGTGTGTGTGTGTGTGTGTGTGTGTGTGTGTGTGTGTGTGTGTGTGTGTGTGTGTGTGTACGTGTGTGTGTGTACGTGTGTGTGTGTGTGTGTACGTGTGTTTGTGTGTGTGTGTGTACGTGTGTACGTGTGTGTGTGTACGTGTACGTGTGTTTGTGTACGTGTGTGTGTACGTGAATGTGTGTGTGTGAGTGTGTACGTGTGTGTGTGTACGTGTGTTTGTGTACGTGTTTGTGTGTGTGTACGTGTGTCTGTGTACGTGTGAGTGTGTACGTGTGTCTGTGTGTACGTGTGAGTGTGTACGTGTGTGAGTGTGTACGTGTGTGTACGTGCACGTGTGTGTACGTGCACGTGTGTGTACGTGCGTGTGTGTGTGTGTGTGTGTGTGTGTGTGTGTGTGTGTGTGTGTGTGTGTGTGTGTGTGTGTGTGTGTGTACGTGAGTGTGTGTGTGTACGTGAGTGTGTGTGTATACGTGTGTGTGTGTATACGTGAGTGTGTGTGTGTTTGTGTGTGTGTGTGTTTGTGTGAGTGTGTGTGTGTGTGTACGTGTGTGTGTACGTGTGTGTGTACGTGTGTGTGTGTACGTGTAAGTGTGTACGTGTGTACGTGTGTACGTGTGTGTGTACGTGTGAGTGTGTTTTTGTGTGTGTGTACGTGTGTGTGTACGTGTGTGTGTGTACGTGTGTGTGTACGTGTGTGTGTGTGTGTACGTGTGTACGTGTGTGTGTTTGTTTAACTGTGCTCATGGTAAAACATTTTGCAATTCGTTTCGATAAGATGCAATTTGCTGTATTAAAGGCCATTCTATTAACGATATTAGTTTATGATTGGAAAACTATTATTTTTGTTCAACGTTATCTCATTGCATTTATTTCGCCTCACCTGAGGAGAGGGTATTGTATTTGAGTCTGTTTGTCGGTTTTTCTGTTTGTCTGTTTGTTACTTGTCAAAAAAATCTTTTTTGGACAAGTGTGTCGAACACTCAGTTCTTGTTGAAGTGTTTGTGTGTTTCTCTGTCCGCTCACTTATACTTGCCCACAGGTCACAATTTTAAACCGATCTTCACGAAACTTCACCAAATGGTAGAGTTTGTGGTCCGACGAAATTCTATATATTTTTGAGTTCAAAAGGTCAAAAGGTCAACATAGGCCAAAGGTCAACCACTTTTCTTCAAATATCTAAAATCCTCAATTTTCATCTGATTGACTTGAAATTTGAATAGGATTTTCATATCGGCTAACTGAATTCAACCAACAACTATTTTTGAGATCAGTGTAGGCCAAAAGGTCAACATAGGCCATGGTCAACCACTTTTTTTCGAATTTGTAAAATCCTCAATTTTCATCCGATTGACTTAATTTGAATAGGATTTACATATCAGCTCACTGAATTCAACCACCAACTATTGATGAGATCAACATAGGCCAAAAGGTCAACATAGGCCAAAGGTGAACAACAATTTCGAATTTCTAAAATCCTCAATTTTCATCCTATTCACTTGAAATTTGAATGGGATTTACATATCAGCAAACTAAATTCAACCACCAACTATTTTTGAGATCAACATAGACCAATAGGCCAAAGATCAACCACTTTTTTCGAATTCCTAAAATCTTCGATTTTCATCCGATTGACTTGAAATTTGAAAAGGATTTTCATGTCAGCTTACTGAAACCAACCACCAACTATTTTTGAGGTCAACATAGGCTAAAAGGTCCACATAGGCCACATTTCTAAAATTGTAAATTTTCATCTGATTAACTTAAACTGTGAAACGATTTCCATATCAGGTCACTGAATTCATCCACTAATTATTTTCCACGTCAAAAGGATGCTCTACTGAGTGCCATTCTACTTTGTTCTGTTTTGCCAAGTGTCACTGTATGAGTGATTTCTCATCTGCTTGTCTGTTTGTCTGTTTGTCTGCACAGAATAAACATGATTTTCTCTGCAACCGTTGATCCGATTGACAGGAAATTTTCACCATAGGTGCACCTCCACCTGTATAATTTTTTAATGGTAATTATAATGGCATATGTCACGTGGTATGGGCATCATCTTGGAAAACCCAAAAAAACTTTGCACCTCTATATCTTCTAAAGCGCTGCATAAAAAAATTGAGACATGGCTCATTGTAAAGAACTCTCCATGTGGAATAACATGTATAACTCCATATGAATAACATTTAAGCTGATTCTGAGGGCCTTTCACTCTCTTACCGCAGGCAGGTTGGTGGTCTTTCTGTCTTCTACCGACTCCTTTCGGGTCTATCTCCCCCACCTCTGTCTGTGCTGTGTTCCGCAAATTTTCCTGCAGGACGCACAAGATCTGCCAGCAACCCTCTTCTGGTGAAACTGCCAAAATCAAAACTCTCTATTGAACTTCTCTCTTTTATTCCTGCCTCTGGAACAAACTCCCACACTCTCTTCAATCCCACTCTTTCCTACAGGTCTTTAAAACAGCTGTTCACCACCATCTATCTTCCCCCCTCCAAAACCTTGATCTTTTCTACCCCCGTTAATACACCCCAGATCCACATCTTTCAATCTCCGACTTCATTCCTGAAATTCCACGTAGTGTCAATTTGTTTTGTACCATGCACCCTCCCCCCCCCCCCCCCCCCCCAGCCTTCTCCCTTCAAACAGATCTCCCAATGTCCCTGTTCTCTACTGTTGTGCTTGTGTGCTTCCTTCTCTCTTCCGCCTCCCTTTATTTTTTTGTTTTTTTTGTGTTTTATGTGCTAGCTCTTAAACGAGGCTCGATCTTGCATACAAAAATAAATAAATTGTTAATAATGATCTCATAGGTGCCTCCATTATGATGTCATAATTCAACGAGTACAAAACTTAATCCGATCTAAGATGAAATTTGTTGGGCATTATCTCAGGATAAATTGGTGGAGAAAAACAATAATGATGTCATCAGTCACGTGGTTCGGCCGCCATATCTGTTTTAACACAAAAGCCTTAAAATCCACTGAAAACGCGTCCTGGCGAGGGTCTGCAATCTCTGATTGCTCTTTCTAGTTTGTTTCTTGCAAAACAACTTGTTTGTCCCAGGATCACAAAAACCCAAAGTGCTCTATCACATACTGTCCACGTCGTGTTTTGCTCTTGAGGTCCTAAAGGGTCGACTCTTGTCGTATATGTAGGACTGGCAGAATCGCCTCTCCCTGCGGGTCATTAATGTGCTAGATGGGGGTTTTATAGTAATCAGTTAATTCTTCTAAGACTATCTTCACTTCCAGAAACTTTTAATCCAATTCGTTAATGCTGCATCTTCCAGCCAGATTTGAACCTCCAGTCAAATCTCTGGGATACCATTGCCGTGTCTTCACCACAAGGCCATTTCTATATTCTAGTGCATAAAATTTGTTCTTCAGGTATAAGCCTTGTGAATCCGCCATCTGTCACAGCCACAATTGTGCATGGCCACAATAAGGTCTCTTGGTATGTTTTACTTTTAGGTGCCGTCTTCCTAGATTTTGATTGGTACATCATGAAAAGTTCGACAAGCTTTTCTTTAAATGTGGTGTCATTATGAAACTACATCTTTGTCATGCAGTAATTGCCTAACTTGAAAAAAAATTTTTGATCTGTATTTTTAAAAAACTATTTATTAATAAACTAGTGATGTAACTGTGCTACGCACAGATGGGAGCACAAAATATAACAAAATATGACAATAAATTTTATGAAAACCCATTCCCCTCCCTCTACTTTAAGACATGTGTGGTGACCCGAAAAGGTGCACAGAAAATTTGGTGGGAGTAGTACTGTTTAAAATCAATGTACCTTTAATAATGATGATGAAGCTGATCACAATGACGATGGTGTGGCTGGGGAGGGTCGATTGGCTCTTGTGTGCCATGATGAAGGAAATGTGTTATTACAGGAAAAATAGCAAAAGGTTTCAAGCGGACGTGGTGTGATGTCAAGCTGGAAAAGTGTGTACACGGGTACAGACAATGCGGAAACAGCGAATGTTTCCACTTTCCACATGTGATAACTGTCACAGTTGAATAATCCTCACAACCTTCCATTCTGATCTACGACAAAACATCCCTTCTTCCTGCCCATTTAATCACATCATTTTCTCCAGCTCCTTTAAACTCAATTTCTCTATTTTTATTCTAAGCAGCATCATTCCAATTACAAATGAATATAGTGGGGCAACTTAGCATAACAATTGTGCATTTTGTGAGGAAAGCACCAAATTTGGCACACTAGTAGACTATCATATTATGAAAAGATCTGGATATTGGGCCATCTCAGATTCAGAGATTTGATTTTTGCAAGATTTCGATTCGATTGGGATCGAAGAGAACACCTTCTTCGTCTTCTGTACAGTGAAGTTGCCAGCCCTGAATTCTCTGGCTACATCTGGGTGCTTCATTGGGAGTGCAACCATGTCCCTCAGGTGAACAGGGACCCACCTGGCATAGTGTGTGTGGTCTAAGGCATGGAACCATGGGACCAGTTTCGTCAGGGCATCAAGGTACATCGTGAATGAAGCCTGCCGCAGAGAACGCACGTAGACCAGTACCAACATCTCTAGTTCCAGCACAGTTGCCCAGTACTGAAAGTTGGGAATGTCTTCTCCTCTCTGGTGACACCAGTCTTCGAACTCAGGCAGGTCTTCTGCATCATCAGCATATGTCATACAGTGGCGTTCATACGCATGGTGTTGCAGGATATGCAGTGCCGCTGCAGTGATTTGATGAGCTCTTCTTGGGCGGGTGACGTGGGCAGCTCGCAGGAAGGAGTCGGCCGTCCCTGGCGTTGCAATCTCAGCTTGCAAATCTGCAAAATCTGCAAATCTTGCAAAAATCAAATCTCTGAATCTGAAAAAAACAAAAACAAACAAAAAAACCACCTTTAGAGGCCATTTTTCCCCGCAAAGCGGGGGTTGGCCTTTTTCGGGCACCGTGGTTGTTGTTGTTTTTTTGGTCCCCTTTTTGAAGCAATGTTTTACGGCCGGATGCCCTTCCTGCCGCCAACCCTTTTTGTCGCCTTTTACGACAAACAGGGAATTACCAGTGAACTGGTACTCAATTTTCGAATCTGAGATGGCTCAATATCCAGATCTTTTCATAATATGATAGTCTACTAGTGTGCCAAATTTGGTGCTTTCCTCACAAAATGCACAATTGTTATGCTATACTTAGCTTAGCTACCGGACTAATACTATAGCATTAAAAAAAAAAAAACCACCGTTTAGAGGCCATTTATCCCCGCAAAGCGGGGGTTGGCCTTTTCGGGGACCGTGGTTGTTGTTGTTTTTTGGTCCCCTTTTTGAAGCAATGTTTTACGGCCGGATGCCCTTCCTGACGCCAACCCTTTTTGTCGCCTTTTTACGACAAGCAGGGAATTACCAGTGAACTGGTACTCAATTAGCCGACCTCGGAAGGATGTCAGGCTGAGTCAACCCCCCTGGCGTTAATTCAGCGATCGACCGGGATTCGAACCCAGGATCCTAGGATCCTAAGCTGGCGACCGGGATTCGAACCCAGGATCCTAGGATCCTAAGCTGGCACCCTCGCCGCTAGCCCAACACCATGGTAATACTATAGCATTAATATAACAAAATACAATGTTACAAACACTTGTGAGGTAAACTAATATAAATACCGTTCTGACATTACATCCGAATAGGGGGTAGTTTCGTATGGGTGGAAACTCAAAATCATAATTGTGCTGAGGAATTTATGAAACCTCCCACCTAACTTTGGATACTGGCTGGGACCCACTTCCTCCCCTCCTCTCCCCTCTCCCCAAAGGTACCAAAGAAGGTTTGGTGGGGCTAACCCCAAAGCTGAGGGAGTAGTTCGGGGACAGACGGACACTCCTGCTTTATAATACACACGCTCCCTATGGGGGTGACAGGAAAGGTCATTCCTTTCTGGGATATATAGATTACAGTAGATCTAGGGTCGGGCCTCAAGAACGTCTGGGTTGTGTTTATTTACCAAGTTTATTGTGGAGAGCTCACCAAGTGGTTTAAGCATTCGAGCAAGCACTCAGTTCAGAATCGTTGATAAGGATCGACTGGCTTGGTGGGCACGAGCTAGCTGCTTGGTAACTGAACCCACTCCGGGGTTCCTCTCTTTCAGTTTCGTGTTAAGCAGCAGGAATGACTGTTTCAAAAGGTAATGAAATGTGTTTGTGGTTTATAATATTGTTATTAATTTTGGGGTAGGCATATATAGATTTAGGTAGATCTTATAGGTATCATGCTTTGTCTGTCATGCTAGATAATCTCACCTGTAATAAGTTCTGTGTTTAGGCGGTTTGTCGGGGTAAGAGTGTACCTGTGATCATACAAGCATGATCCGGTGATAAATATACTGAGACGCAATAGAAACTTAGCACTTGTTTTGGAATAGCATAAAATTGTCATGGTTCAAAATAAGACAACACAACAATTTGGACACAACAATTTCATCAGCAGAGTTGTAGAGGGTGTTTCTGTGCACCAGGTTCGATATCGTCTGGTGTGTGCACCCAATGCGACGTGCCACCTCACGGTAGCTCAGTCCGTATTCCAGCATGCCCAGGGCACGCTGCCGTTGATGACTTGACAATCGTGGCATGTTGACAGAAATGTTCATTTTGCACTGGCGTTTATAAGGCCAATATCCAGACATCACGTGCTGCGAATTAAAATCATCACATACCCCTTGAGCAATCGCTAATGGTCAAAGCAGGTGTTACGCACCTGGGCCATGAAGAGAACGACTCAAAGGTGACGTGACCATGTGTGACCGATTTGTCTGTAGGGGGTACACTGACTTGCCAAAATAAGTGCACATATTACATTTGTGCATTGTGATTACTGGTAATTTAAGATCGAAAAAGTGATAAGTTTCTATTGCGTCTCAGTATAGCTCTAGGGGATAAGGATAAGACTCCATAGTATGTGAAACCTGTGATCTACCCTTTGTCCCGTATGGCAACGCACTCTTATAGACACTTAGATGGGCCCTTAGTGCACACATTTATTATCCCCCCCGCCCCCCTTACAATGACTGACCATAAGAACTGACCGGAAAAACCAACAGACCGCGGCCGCGCAGTACGCCACCATGGCGACAAACATCGTGCAAGGCAGGCAATAGCCACGCTCAGGAGGGCTCTTGATTGACAGGGAGGAAGGGCGAAAAAGGAGCAGGGCGCCAAGCACTCGGCCAATGAGTGGACACCAACGCGGTGAGAAGATTCAGGAAGGTGAAGGAACAACACACTGATTGGCCACCGACCAATGACACCTCGGCCAATCAGTGCGGAAGGCGCGAACATTCGGCCAGTCAGTGTGGAGGGCCCGAAGGAGGACGCAACAAGCGACACACTGATTGGAGGAAAAGCGCCAGTGACGTCAGAAGACCACGAGTAAAACCGCTCGCTCGCCGGCATTTTGAGCTCTTCCCTTTGCCTCTTGCCTTCCCTTGGCTGTCCCTTCATGCTGGACCTGTTCTTGCCTTTGGACTTTTGACCTGTTCTTGCCTTTGAACGTTGGTGGAGAGACCAGCACCGACGATTCTCTTCCCCTGCGTTTGCATACGAACGACGAGCGAGGCTTGCGGTTGGAGCGCTGACGAGCGATCGCGTGGGCACGCCGAGGGGTGTTCGCGCCAACGCCCGAGCAGTTCGCGCCTACCGGAGCCGCGTCCGGGCGCGAGCTTGGGGCCTGGACAACAGAGACAGATACGACGCACCACATTCCACAACATGACGAGACATCTATTTTATTAATTCATTCCTGTGTTGTGTCTGTGGTTATTCCTGTGTTGTGTATCTGAAGTCTGGTGTGGGGAAGTCCCAATTTAGAATTTAGTTTCTTCCGTCGTGTTTCTTTGATCTCGGGTCCGTAATAAATATTCCTTTTGTACATTCTAAATTCCGTTTTTGGTTTGATTTATTGATTTCAGGTTGAAGACGCCTGCGGCCGTGAAGGTAAGTCGGCATAGTTCATCCCGGCTCGTGTATTGGTCCACCATCAATTGGGAAACGCCTCCATTAAAGCTCGTTTTGGCCATCCACGATTCCCGGTCTTAACCGAGGGACAATCGCGCGACAATATTTTCCTACTTCTATTAGGGGGAGCTCCCACGAAAACGGCATGTTAAGCTCTTAATACACGTTAACATGGCGTTTGTTCAAGGAGGAAAAGCCCCTTGGAGAAACAGGATATTATTACGATTAATATTGTTTTGTTATAACATTAATATTATGTTATTATATTTCTTGTTGTTGTTACATCTGTTATGCATCTGTTATATATACACCACAACACGCAACCCCATTGGCAGGGAAAACCCTTAGTCCTCCTGTCAAGTTTGGTTAAGATTGGATAAGTAACGCTCGAATGTATTGCTGTGTCAAATCGTCATACAGACAGACAGACAGACAGACAGACACCAAATTGCATATTGTACTATGATAGATAACTCGTGGATACTGCTGCTTAGAGGGCCCTTCTCGTCCTACGCTCGGTGGGCAATGTGCTGCGGCAAATTCTTGGAAATGAGTTTCCCGTCCTATCTGTCTATGGTCCTTAGTTTCAGCGTAGTTCCCGGGCAAAGTGATGAGACTTCTGCTGAAAAGGAGAAAGAATAAAAAATAATAAGGCTGGTGAATATGAATGAATGAATAAAATCTAAAAAATAATTTTATTTAAAAAGTTTTTTTTTGAACATTTTTGTTTTTGCCGAAAACCTCAGCAGGGACTCAGAATAATTACTTTTCCAGGAGACTTAACTCCTGAGTATTCCCTGAGAATTTGGTGTCGATCAGCCCAAGGGTCTTGGAGTTGTCAACGGGAAAACGGACAAACATCCATAAAGACACCGCTCTGTTATATGTATGTGTATATATATATATATATATATATATATATATATATATATATATATATATATATATATATATATATATATATATATATATTGTTACGGATCTCTACGTTGGCCTTCTTCCCCTTAAGAAGGGGGGGATTAGTCCCCTTGTTTGTGACTGACCGACGTGAGTCCTGACGCTGCACAGCTCCCTCCTGAGAGGCAGGGGCGCAACCCCGTTCGCGACCGCAGACAGATGTTAATTGCTGAGCGGTTTAGCAACCGCGGCACGAACTATTAACAAGAACTAGACCCGATTCCTATTCGTTGGCCAAATCGTGCCACAGGTGTCCAATGGGGCAATCACTAAAGCGACCGGATGAGCATGAAGAAGAAGAACAAAGGTAGGAAATACAAATATAATTTATTACTAATATATACACAATCAAAGGAACCAAGGAGAAGGAAAGATAATAAAATAATTTACAGAAAGGATGGAAGGACCAGAAGACAGAGCAATTATTAACTGACCTAAACAGTCTTACTTAACCCCAGGACAAGACAAAAGACAGACTACGGTGAGACTCACACGAATGGATGGATGAGGACTGGAAGGGGAGGAAGGTTCGGTTGGACACGGGAGGACGGCCGGGCCGGGAGTGAGCAGCCGCCGCCCTTCCTCAATCGTGTTCGCCCGGCGGCGGCGCTTCGCAAAAGCTCAAAGCTGCCGTGGTCACCACTGCGGTTGTCTCAAAGATTCGATGATCCCCAAAGCTGCGATGGTTTCAGAGCTGCGGTGGTTTAAAGCTCATGGGTGCTTCTATCTCCCTCGTCAACTCAGCTCAGGTGGGGTGCGTCGTGTGCTCTCCATGGACTCATCTCTACTGGGGGCATCGCGGGACGGGTTATATAGACCACACCCTCGAACCTTCGCGAACCTCCCCGATCGTTCTCTCTCCGCCCTCTCAAGCCAAACCCCTGGTGTTTGGTCGGCAAGGGCTCTCCTGGCTCCACCCTTTGATGACGAGGGCGGAGACACGCCTTTCTTCTCCGAGCTGACCGCGTGCTCAATGGAGGCAATTGCAGTTGGCAATTGAGGCTTCGCACTAGACAGGGGATTCTACCTTATTTCAATTTGATGCAATGCAGTGTCAACTGGTGGGAACAGAGCCTTCAACTACATAGAATAAGGAGATAACTATTTAAGAGGGTATATGATTGGCTACGTGTATGTATATGGAGTAACTAGGAGGACGACCTATTACCTTTACACATGACACTTACAACAATACAAAAAAAACACAGGATTCGCAAATCCGCAACAATATATATATATATATATATATATATATATATATATATATATATATATATATATATATATATATATATATATATATATATATATATATATATATATATATATATATATATATACATACATACATACATATAATTAAATGCATTAGATGTGTAAAATATTAATCAACGTGGTGTCTTGTCTCCATTAGGTTTCATTGTTGGTCCTAAATGTTAGATGCTATAATGTTGAGGCCCTATCAACGTTGACCATCAGTGTGCGTGGATCAGTTTGTGGTCACAATCACCATGATGTGATGTACTCAGTGATATTGTTACATCTGCCAGTGATATTGTTACATGTTTTCAACTTTGTCTGTGAACAAGATATCTCAAAATCTATGGACGGATTCAGACAAAAATTGATGGATAGTTGGGTGAGTGACTTGGATGAAATAATTAATTTTTTGTGAAGATATGGATCCAGATACGAGATTTTTTTTTTTTTTTAATGCCCAAAAGGCATTGATTATCACAAGTAGTCATTCACATCTACTGGGCAATGTGCTGTGTGGTGTTTGCAACCGAATAGCTCTGCCTGTGTCCAGTTCCTCCCTCATGTGTGAAATAAAGCCAACCCGGTTTTGACATCTTGAACCCCAATCCCTTCCCTTTGGGTAAAGAGACGTAATTTTCTAAAGATCATTTCTCGGCAATGGCGTCATCTGGAGTTGTGTTAAAGCTGGGTTACATGGCAAGCCGAGTCCATCCTTGAGTTTTTGGTTACTTGTTTAAGGATCTTGTGCAATAAGTTTCTGAGCATATAAAGATTCTGCAAGAGGAAACTGTTTCATTTATGACCATTTGTTACAACTAACTTATTTCCAATTTAAAAGAACAACCGGGTGATAAAAAGGATCAGCCATATAAAGGTTAATACAATAAAGAGCCAACTGAGCAAGTTAACAAAAAGGGCCAAGTTTGTAAAAGCTCAAAAGTTAAACGTCATGCATTTTGTGCTAACTTGGCCCCATTGTAATTTATAACCCTTTGGCAGAGTTTGGGACACTTGTGGGTAATAAATCAAAGGTAGCTTCACCTTGCTTGTTTAAGCTTTCAGCATTTGCAAACTTCACCGTTTCTTGATGTCACGTCAGTACGTGTGCAATACTTTTTATTACCCCACGCACGCGAAACGAAAGGCAGGATTAAGCAATTGGTTGTCTGTCTGTCTGTCTGTCTGTCTACAAACGTCGGTTTATGATCGAGGAACAACTTTATTTCAATTGAATGTTACATTTTGAACACGAATCGGGCGATGAATCGGAAAATGAACTTGTAGTTTTACAGTACTTTGGCTATGAATTCATTCCGATCGCGTATGTGCAGAGAGGAATGAGATTTCGTCAGTGGCATGATGTTTTCGGGTTGTCCGTGCGTCTGTCCGGCTGTCCGTGATAGGTTTTCGTTATCATCCGCGATAACTCCATCTCGAACGGCTGTAGAACTTGGTAAAAGTATTGTTACAGACGTGGCTTAGATGTTATTCACCGAGCGGTTTTGGGATGACCACGTCTGCACAAGATTATACTCGATATTATACCCGAACGTTGACTAGTCGCGCGATGCTGGCTCAATAAGAAAAAGAAGACACCCGGCTGGATTACAATAACACAATACGACACCAATGTTTCAATTCTCAAGACCTCCGGAGGAGATTATATTCGTACGGAAAGGTCAGATTACAGGGGCTAGAGGTATAATCACAGAAAGACAGGCACTTAGACACACTCTTATATTAACCCCGGACAGACGACAGACAAACGGGACAACGGCTGACTCACACGGGGGTTGATGGCAGGAAAGCGGGTATCGATGGCTCCAGGTCCTCCTGGGCTCGGGGCAGGGTACAGTACGGTCCGGTCCGGTCCAAAGATGCGGGGAGGTATCGTCGCGCTGGGGGTGGCGGTGGCTTCTCTCTCCAAGCTGAGGCGCATCTGACGTCACATCCGGCGCGGGGCCGCGTATATCCGGCGGGGAGTGACACGCCCTCGGCTCGTTAGCTCCGCCCCAGATGGAATCGGCACGTTGCTTCTCATTGGGTGCGTGGGGGGGTTACTGGCTCCGCCCCTGACGAGGAGCTGACAGCCAGCCCCTTCGGGGTAACGCCGTGGAGCGCATGGTCATGGCGGGTAACCGAGCCGGTGTGAGGACGCACACTCCCCGCCCCTCTGTTGTTGTAGTCGTAGTTGTAGTTGTAATTGTTGTTGTAGTTGTTGTTATTGTTGTTGTTTGGGGAAGAAGATGGGAGGAGGTATGGGAAAGGTCCTAAACTCACTACTGATGCCATATAATCACATTCTGGTGCAACGAAGAGTCATAATTAATGGAAACGAGGCCTTAACTGACATAGAATAAGAATAACTAGGAAGATGTCCGAAAGTTGTCTACGTGTGGTGCGGTGGACCTGGGCACGACATTTAATGGGGGAATAAGGGGAAGGTCGGCTCTACTGATTGTTATTTACATGCAATGGGACTAGGGAATGGGGGATTGGGGAAAGTTGGGGAGTATTGGAGAAAATAGGGGAATATTTACAAGCGGATATGGAGGCCAAATTCCATATTCGCAACATTGCACCCTTCTCTACCCTCGGGGCGTCCCGACCCGATAAATTTTTACCTACTTTAGTGTGGCACGCAATGTAGTTCCCTCTACTATTAACTCTACCCTGAGTGCGACAGTTTTACAGATATTCACAAATGAGTCAATATGTCCCCCTGCGACGTTGCACCCTTCTCCTCACAGAAACACACCCACAGGATAACCGAATCCGGAAAGAATTCTCAAACTACACATACAGCCGGTAGGGAGCATTATTTACAAGACTACGCTGCTATTTACACTACGATCCAGGACCTGTTTTTGGAGGAACACATGCGGATGTTATGCATAGAGAGAGCGCGCTTGCCAACATCGATACACCAACCCACGAGTGCTCTGTGGCCGACGGCCTTTAATAACGTGCAGAGCACCCTTCCCGAGCATCAAAAGCACCACCCCACCACCAATCGGTGCAGTCACCATTGTTCATTGGAATAAAAATAAATTCGACAACCCCTAACCCTGCAGGTGTCTCTTGCTCTTCTTGTGGTGCACTTGGTGGTGTTAACTATTAGTGGTTCACCTGTATGGCATAGGTGCCACGTTGATCCATAGGTCCATCCCCGGGTGGTGCTTGGCCGCAAACGAACTGCGGTCCATTGTGGGTGGCCACAAACATTGCGGTCCATATGGTGTATCGATCCCGGCAGCAAACAGCGAAAGTGCAGGCCCACAACTGCGCAGCCAGCACCTCTCTCTCCTCTCTCTCTACCCCAAAGCCAGATCCTCGGAGGTGGGAGACAAAAGAAGAAACAAGTGAGTAAGGTGGTAAGGGCGCAAAAGTGCACGCAATGTAAGGTGATGCACACTGGGGGCACATGGGAACCAGGTGAGACAGGTACGTTCCTATCGTACGCCCCCCCCCCACCAGGTAACCTACATGGCCCCTCCCTTACCCCTTACTGTATCCACACAACACAACACTACCCATAAACATCTACTTTACAAATCAACAAACATCCCTACTGTCTTCCCCGTTCCTCCCATATACCAAATTCGTCTTCTCTCCCTCCTAACCAATCAAATTTGCCATTTTCAACTCTCATCAAAATTTGCCATCTCCAACTCAACATCAAAATTTGCCATCACCAATTCATCATCAGTCCCTCCTAGGGAGGGAGAGATGGAATCACCCCAATGTCTCATCCACGTCGTGATGCGTCTCACAAATCCAACAGCAATTCTCATTTCTGCAACACAAACAAAGAAAACACAGGTGTGGAGTCATCATCATCACCACAGGTAAGTGGCTGCGTATGGTGCGACAGGTTCATTAATCCTAACTATTTCCTAAATGACTTTAACAACTTTACACTACCCGGGGTCTCTCTCCGGCCAAACCATTGGCCCTCTTACACTATGGGTTCTAAAAACCAATTCCCATTGGCCAAACTGTGGTGCTTTTCAATTTGGGGTCTCACTCCCCCGATTCATCTCCCGGTGCCCTCGCACAATTTCTGGGCTGTGGCGTGTACCTCTCCCAGCGGGTCTACCCACCTGCACACCTCCACCACTGCAGTTGCCTCCGAGCTTACCTGCTCCTTACCCTAACCTAACTACCTGGGGAAGGCCCTCTCGCACTCTCCCCACTCGGTGCCCTCTCTGGCACTGGGCTACCCGGGTCCGTCCTCCGGATCCTCGGGCCCCATCCACAACTCTACCGGCTCCCAGAGCCCACCTGCGGCCTCACCTGGCCGACATCCTCACAGTGGTGGAGTGCCCAACCAACTACACACACTAACAGGCTACACGCCCCGCCATTTCCACAACACTAATGCACCCATTCACAACACCATTCTGCAACCGCACCACAAATGCCAATATCCAACCACAACTTACCTATACCCTCTACCTAACACTTACACTACCCGCCCCGGGTACTCGTGAAAGGGGTCCACTCTTCCCCCCATCCACACCTTCGCACCATGCACACCACTCCGTACCACCTACTCCAACTCTCTCCACACACCTGCACCTGCACACCTGTGCTCTCACACCTGGTGCCACCTGCACCCTTCTCTCCCCAAGCGCATTCGCGCTGATCCACAACACTCACTACTCATACACTGCTCCTCACACCTGTCCAGTTGCACACCTGTGCAATCACACCTGTTCAATTCTCACACACACGGCATCATCTCAGCTAACTACTCCCTTCTGAAACTTGCGCTTCCCAGTCGTCCCTTTAAACTATTGCGCTCCCACGTCATTATCATCCATACTAATCTACCTGCGTCCCCACTACAGGTATCAGTCACTAACTAACCTTAACGTCACCTAATGTCATCTTCTAGATCCCTACACACAATATCCTAACCCACCCGGGCTAGTTTTCACTGCCATACACCCCATAAGCTAGTGCGCATTTGCCCCCCTATGGGAAGGATGGTGGATTTGCCATCCCACCACATCGGGGGTCTCTCACTATAAATTTTGCACATCAAATTTCCACAAATTAAAAATTTGCCAATCACTGCCCATCATCTGCCAATCACTACTGCCAATCCCTTGCCAATCATCTAATTTTGTTTTTCTCTAATTTTGGGTCCAAAACACTAACCTCATCACCCAGTCGACTCACTAATACCTCTCGGTGCGCCAATCCCTGTCCAAAGCCCGGCTTCGTAAAGCCAAGCAATGGATGCTGGTTGTTTTGTGCCGGCGGCTGGATGCGTCCGGCACTCGGTGCAGGGACGGGGGCTTACCCGGGCCGAGATCCCACGCATCACCTCGGCGTGGAGCCATCCAATGTCCCGATCTCGACCTGCCGGCACGTCTCAACAAAACGTGGTCGCCATAACGACCCTTCCTATCCAGCCGCCCGCTCCGCCTAGTGGAGCACAGACGCGGCCGTTCAAAGCGAGGCCCAGCACGCACCGAGGGCCCGATTCGGCTATAAGTCGTTCTAAGCTCTATCCCGTCTAACGTCGATGCTTCACCTGCATGCTTACACCCCGCAGCCCGTTCCTTGCTCACACATCCAGCTGTGCCCATGCTCCTCGTACCCTTCCTTACACACCCAGGTACACCCATTCCACTCACAGCCTTGGTCACACACCTGACCACCGAACACTTTGGCACACATTCGTCGCTCGCACACCTCACCAATACACCTCTTCGCGCCCCCTCCTCGGTCACCTCCTCTGTGACAATCACAGGTGTGCTCTCATTCGCACACCCAACCACGTGCCTCACCACCAACTCCAGCGTGCATTCCCACTCACGCTCTACCATTCCAGGTGTGCATCCTTCCATCCCAGGTGTACATCCTCGCTCACCTGTCACAACTAACTCACGCTCCATGTCACTCTCACTACTTTCACCTCCATTCCTGACAGCGCACTCACCCTTACTCTTGACAGCGCACTCTTTCCTCATGCACCTGTCCGTCACACACCTTTCTCGCGCACACTCTCCCGTTACACCCTCTGTAACACTCACCACAGGTGGACACTCTTCCTTACTTCTGACAGCGCACTCTTTCCCCATGCACCTGTCCGTCACACACCTTTCTCGCGCACACTCTCCAGTTACACCCTCTGTAACACTCACCACAGGTGTGCATTCTTCCTTGCCTTTGACAGCGCACTCTTTCCCCATGCACCTGTCCGTCACACACCTTCCTCGCGCACACTCTCCCGTCACACCCTCTGTAACACTCACCACAGCACGCTTCCATGTGCTCCCTCGCACACGCGCTACGACCGACTCATTCTCGCCAACACCCTCACTCCTTGGCACACACTTTTTCCTCACACACCCCAGAGTCGGACTTTCTCGCACACCTCCTCTTTCGCACACCAGACCTGTCACACACCTCACCAACGGCCTTTCACGAACACCCGGATCCAAACCAATCCCCAAGCTTTTTAAATCCCCTGGCGCATCATACGCACGACCATATTGGTCACCACTTACACCGGGTCCTCTTCCTCTTCGCTTCTCCTCCATCACCTGCGAATCCCTCATCCGGTTAATGAGCACATCATCACGATCCAAACACAGACTTTGGACCAATTCTTTTATCTCCTCTTTTATCTCTTTCTTATCCCCTCTCCGTCGCTTCTTAATTTCGCTCATCCCTTCTTCCACTTCTTCTAATTTGTGCTTCACCTCTTTTATTCCCCGGTACGTCTCCTCAAGCTCATCCTCTAAGGCTACCTTGACCGTTTCCAGGTGCGTCCTCACCTGCCGGTCCTTCGTCTCCATTACCTCTATCACCTCGTCCAACCTCGTTGTCAGTCCCTCACGTACCATCTGACATTCCCTCTTTGTCGCTATCAAGTCGTTTTTTATGTCGTTTTGTGTCGCTTTTAAACCTCCTAATACCGCAGTGTTCCTTTGAACCTGCTCCACTAACTCCGTTTGTCCCACCGTCAGCTGCTCCACCTCCTGCGTCAGGTCCTCTATGCCCCCTTGTAACTTTACAGTCCCCTTTCTCACCTCCTTCTCCATGCGCTCCTTACAGTGCCTCACCTCCTCGCGCACTCCTCCGACCTCCTCACTCACTCCTCTTCTGATCTCCTCTCCCATCACTTGCATCTCCTGCCCAGATGCCACCCTCATCTGCTCCATTTCCTCCCTGTGAGCATCCAGTTTGGCTTCTACCCCCATTCTGACGCCCTCTATCTGCTGCCCCATTTGGTTAACTTCCCTTTCCGCTTGGTCCCTCATGTCCCTCAATTTGCCTTCCATGGTGTTTTCTAACCCCTCTAACCCAGTTTTCACTCCCTCTATCTGATTCTCCTGGGCAGCCATTCTATTTTCTACCCCCTCTAACCCCTTTTGCATCCCTTCCATTTGATTCTCTTGAGCGGCCATTCTGTTTTCTACCCCCGTTAACCCATGTTTCACTTCTTTTATCCCGTTGTCTAACCCCTCAAAATTATTGTCTAACTTCTCACTGGTACCCCTCGCTTCGTCCCTCATTACCCCCATTTGGTTTCCCATTACCCCCATTTGGCCCTCCAATCGCTCACCCTGAGCATCCATCCGGTTTCCCAATTGGTTACTCTGCAGTTTGAGGGACGCCTGCATTTGCGCCATAAATTGCTCCATGAGGACCTGCATCTGGGCCATCCCTCCCACTTGTGCAGCGGGTGCGGCCGCCGTAGCTATGTGCGAGGCGCCATTTCGCGCGTCTGCTACCCCCGCTGTTTCGCTCTCCTCATGTCCCTCATGTCCCTCAATTTGGTCCTGGACCGACCCTGCTTCACTCTCCGCTACCGGACCCCAGCCGTCTTGATCCGCCATAGCGCGACTTTCAAAATTCGAGTTTCGTAAAACAAATACAAATTTTGCTGTTATAATTTCGTCGAGCGCAGTAACCGCGGGACCGCGCTCCGGATCGATTTGGTCGAGCGCCGTACGCGCTCCGGCTCGATTTTCCCTCCCAAAATTTGGGCCTAACTAATTTAGTCCCGGGTCCGAATCTCACTCCTCGACACCAATTGTTACAGACGTGGCTTGGATGTTATTTACCGAGCGGTTTTATGGTATGACCACGTCTGCACAGTTACCCGATTGTGCCCGAACGTTGACTAGTCGCGCGATGCTGGCTCAATAAGAAAAAGAAGACACCCGGCTGGATTACAATAACACAATACGACACCAATGTTTCAATTCTCAAGACCTCCGGAGGAGATTATATTCGTACGGAAAGGTCAGATTACAGGGGCTAGAGGTATAATCACAGAAAGACAGGCACTTAGACACACTCTTATATTAACCCCGGACAGACGACAGACAAACGGGACAACGGCTGACTCACACGGGGGTTGATGGCAGGAAAGCGGGTATCGATGGCTCCAGGTCCTCCTGGGCTCGGGGCAGGGTACAGTACGGTCCGGTCCGGTCCAAAGATGCGGGGAGGTATCGTCGCGCTGGGGGTGGCGGTGGCTTCTCTCTCCAAGCTGAGGCGCATCTGACGTCACATCCGGCGCGGGGCCGCGTATATCCGGCGGGGAGTGACACGCCCTCGGCTCGTTAGCTCCGCCCCAGATGGAATCGGCACGTTGCTTCTCATTGGGTGCGTGGGGGGGTTACTGGCTCCGCCCCTGACGAGGAGCTGACAGCCAGCCCCTTCGGGGTAACGCCGTGGAGCGCATGGTCATGGCGGGTAACCGAGCCGGTGTGAGGACGCACACTCCCCGCCCCTCTGTTGTTGTAGTCGTAGTTGTAGTTGTAATTGTTGTTGTAGTTGTTGTTATTGTTGTTGTTTGGGGAAGAAGATGGGAGGAGGTATGGGAAAGGTCCTAAACTCACTACTGATGCCATATAATCACATTCTGGTGCAACGAAGAGTCATAATTAATGGAAACGAGGCCTTAACTGACATAGAATAAGAATAACTAGGAAGATGTCCGAAAGTTGTCTACGTGTGGTGCGGTGGACCTGGGCACGACATTTAATGGGGGAATAAGGGGAAGGTCGGCTCTACTGATTGTTATTTACATGCAATGGGACTAGGGAATGGGGGATTGGGGAAAGTTGGGGAGTATTGGAGAAAATAGGGGAATATTTACAAGCGGATATGGAGGCCAAATTCCATATTCGCAACAGTACGTTTGATGATGCAAAGATTAACTGATTAGATTATGGGGTCAAGATGTCAAAGGTCAGAGGTCGCATTAGGTAAAAATTCTGTCTCTGCGCTAACTTGTGAACCCATGATGGGATTTTGACCAAACCTGGTGTAAGTATATATTATGATGCAAAGATGCAACGAGTATATTTCGTCATTAAGAGGTCAAAGGTCAGAGTCTAATAGATTTTCGTTGCCATGATAAAGTAATAACGGATGATGGGAACTAAGTCAAACTTTGATCAAGTATGTATAATGATGTAAAGATAAATGTATTGCATTATGAGGTCATGGGAATATTGCCTGTGATTGATGCTGTGAAGAGGAACAGGTTGAGATGGTTTGGTCATGTGTTGAGGAAGGATGAAAGTGACTGGTTGAGAAGAGTGATGGAAATTAATGTAGAAGGAAGTAGAGGACGGGGAAGACCGAGAAAGACTTGGCTAAAGATGGTGGAAGAAGAAATGCGGGCAAGGGCGTTAACAAGGGGAGATGCAGAAAATCGGGCAAAATGGAGAAGATTGTCATGGGGACAGCAAGGCTAACCCCCGCTCTAGCAGGGAAAATGCCCTTAAAATGGTTGTTGTTGTTGTTGTTGTTGTTGTTGTTGTTGTATGAGGTCAGCGGTTCTGTTCTGTAAAAATTGTATTACTGTGCTAACTTGTGAACCAGTGATGGGATTTTGACCAAACTTGGCACAATTATGTATGATGATGCAAATATGAACTGATTAGATTTCAGCATCAAAGGTCAGAGGTCATGTCAGGTAAAAATATGATTGAGAACAGCTGAAGGGATTTAAATCAAACTTGCTGCAAGTATGTATAATGATGTAGTTATTTGGGCGGAGGCATATTGCGGTCGACGTCACAACATCGAAGAGTGCCGTTTTATTTTTGTTTTCCTGCTGTCTTCCTGCCTGGCAGTCAAACAAAATTCAAAATCATTCCAAACAGGTCTAACTTTCGGAATTGATTTTTCATACGATGTTTAAAAGTTTTATTTTATTAGCTTGTGGGAGACAGGGTTCTGCAAGTGTGTTTGTCCGTGTGTGTGTCCGTATGTCCAGGTCATAACTTTTTTTACCATTTGAGATTTTGTCATCAACTTTTCGATAAACATTTATTTTGAGAATATGGGAATTTTTTTTTTTTAATTGGGTCAAAATGTGATTGAGTAAAGTAAGAGTGGCTATAATTAGCCCTTATCAGCCCCGTCGCAGCGAGCCAAGTGCAAGACTTCCCGTTAAAAAAAAAAATCACTTCCATGTGTCTATTTATTTACCATTGAGCTTCGGTGTGTTTGCCCAGGCCATACCATTTTTACCAATTGAGCTTTTGTCATAAAATCTTCAACAAGCCTTTATTATGAGAACATGGAGAACACAAATTAATAAATCGGACAATTGTTTTAAACTATCTTGTTTTATCAAGTTTAGTTTGAGTACAAAGCGGACACAGATGGGCTTTGCATTCTGAGATGCTTTTTAATTTAAATTGAATTGTATACTTGAACACGAGAACACAAATCGCCTTCTTGACCCTTCCAAAAAAACCCTCTTTTGCAGTACTTGGACATATTAAGTAAGGTTGTGTATAAGACACTGCATCAACTGTGGTAAGATTGTGTTGTTTTTTTAATACTACCTTTAAAATCATTATTTCATATCAATTGAATTATATACCTGAACACAGCATGGGGTAAGGTGTTCTATTAACTCTATTATTTTCTTCTGATCTTAGGCTCGTGAAGGCACCTGTTCCCAAATTACTTGCAAGACAAGGACACTGGTTGAGTTTGGTGTACTTGCTACACTTGACAATTTCCCCACAAATTACCAAGATCATTGGCAATGGACAAATTGACACTATGTGGTATTTCCACCTGGCATACCAGCATCATGAGCTAAAAATGTCCTTAAGTCGGAATGCCAAACAGGATCTTTTCTTCTTAGTTGCTCTGTTCTCTGCGGAGACGTCACAAATATGGGGTTGACACTTTAAGTGATTTGGGAAGTCATGTCACTTCCCTAAATGTCACCTGCCCTGTGTTTGTCTGAAAAAAAACCGATAACCAAGTTCAGTGTTCTCCATTGTCTCTGCATGTGTACGCATAATTTGTGTGACAGATCTTCTATGAGCCTTGCACCCTGTACATGTAGAAAAACGAACCAAACTGATAAACATGATACAAGGTACAGTCGTGGCCAAAAATATTGGCACCATTACACTTTTTCAAACAACTCCCAATTTTCTCTAAAAATAAGTCTAAAAATATTGACAAAGGTATTTGGTCTCCACAATTCTTTGTTTCATTGTTTTTTGTTTTTGGATACTGAATCGAGGCTCGTGAAAGAGCTAACATTTACTTCACAAACAAATCAACCAGACAAACAAAATATATAAAAAGAGGGAGCGGAAGACAAGATGGGGAGAGAAGGGGAAGCACACAAACACAACATTTGAGAGCAGGGAGATGTTTGGAAGGGAGAGGGCTTGGGGGGAGGAGGCGTGGGAAGGGGAGGGAGAAGTATAAAACACAAGGACACCAAGGACTTCCAGGACAGAAGTTGTTGAAATTAGCGGGGGTAGAAAAGATCAAGGTTTTGGATGGGGGAAGATAAGAGATGGTGGTGAACAGCTGTTTTAAAGACCTGGAGGGTGGAGTGGGATTGAAGAGAGTGAGGGAGTTTGTTCCAGAGGCGGGAGAAAAGAGGAATGAAGGAGTGAAGGTGAGCAGAGAGTCTTGATTTTGGCAGTTTAACCATAAGAGGGTTGCAGGCAGATCTTGTGCGACCTGTGGGAATATTTGGGGGACAGAGCCCAGCTGGGGGGGGGCAAGGCCAGAGAGGAGTCGGGAGAAGATGGAAAGACCACCAACCTGCCTGCGGTGAGTGAGTGAGTGAGAGGCCCTTGGAGTTAGCTTCATCGCGGGAGATGCCAATGATTCTGAATGCTTTGGTTTCAACAGCGTGAAGACGAGCTAGGTGTGAGGCAGGAGCACCAGCCCAGAGGGGAGAGCAGTATTCCATCGAGCTGTGGATGAAAGCCTTGTATGTGGTGAGGAGCTCAGGTGTGCCAAGGAAGGACTTCGCACGACGGAGGATGCCCAGTCGGCGACTGGCTTTGGAGGCCAGATTTGAAATATGGTTTTCCCAGGAAAGATCATGGCAGATAGTGAGACCCAAAAGCTTGAGTGACAGAACTTCTTGGAGAGGATTATTAAGAAAATGGATGGGAGGGTTGTCCAGTCGGTCTTTTCCGAGAGACATCGTAAGAGTGTGAGATTTGTCAGGATTGAAAGACATGTTCCACTTGTTTGCCCAGTCTGTGATTTTGTGCAGGTCTGCAGAGAGTGAGGAGGCTGCAGACTGCTGATCTGAGGGATGAAGAATGGAGCGACAGAGAGTAGAGTCATCAGCAAAGAGATAGAGAGGATTTTCAAGAGAGTCAGAGAGATCATTGATGAAGACTAGAAAAAGCACAGGGCCCAGAACACTGCCTTGGGGAACTCCAGCCTGAACAGGAAGAGGAGATGAGAGAAACCCATTCAGGGCCACACGTTGACTACGACTAGAGAGGAAGTCCGCCAGCCATGCGTGGAGATTTCCATGGATACCAAAAGAGGAGAGTTTGGTGAGCAGAGCGGGTGCCAGACCGTATCGACGGTGCGTGATATGTCAAGGGAGACTGCTCTAATTTCCTGTTTGGCATTGAGGACCTCCATCCATTGTTGAGAAAGCAGAAGCAGCATGTCCAGAGTAGAGTGACCTGGTCTGAAACCAAATTGATGATCAGAGATCAAGCCATTGGAGAAGAGGAAAGTTTTCATATCCGAAGCAATGATGGATTCCATGACTTTACTGATAATTGGGAGAAGGCTGATTGGTCTGTTGTTGCTGGGATCTGTTTTTGCACCTTTTTGTGCAAAGCAGTGATGTTGGCAGATTTCCAAGCAGATGGAAGATGACCTTGAGCAAAAGAGAGGGTGAAGAGAACAGAGAGAGGGAGTGAAAGAGCGGAAGAACAGTATTTTAGGACCCGTGGGCTGATGCCGTCAGGTCCAGTTGCAGAATCAGTCGAGGGTTGACAGAAACTTTTCCACCTTGTCAGGAGGAAAGGACACAGAGTTCATATTATGTGTACATGTACAGTGTACAGTACATGTACATTACAGTATATGTACAGTGTACAGTACATGTACATGTAGTGTACATGTACAGTGTTAATATTACAGAACCTTTGTTTTTGATTCAGAACTTAATATATCCTTTTTAATCAGAAAATAAAAAGAAATGGCATTGACAAAATTATTGACACCCTTGACTTAATATTTGGGAGCACAGCCTTTGGACAAAATAACTGCCGTCAAGTGCTCCCTATAGCCATGAATGAGCTTCCTACACCTCTCAACTGGCAGTTTGGCCAACTCTTCTTGTGCAAACTGCTCCAGTTCTCCCAGATTTGAATGGCATCTTCTCCCAACTGCTGTTTTCAGATCTCCCCACAGGTGTTCAATGGGATTTAGATCTGGACTCATTGCTGGCCACTTCAGAACAGTCCAGCGTTTTGTCTTGAACCATTCCTGGGTGCTTTTTGAAGTGTGTTTGGGGCATTGTCCTGCTGCAAGACCCATGACCTTCGACGGAGACTCAGCTTTCTTACACTGGGTTCAACATTGCGCTCCAAAATGCCTTGGTAATCTCCTGATTTCATGATGCCATGCACACGTTCAAGGCACCCAGTGCCAGAGGTAGCACAGCAACCCCAAAACATAATTGAACCTCCTCCATGTTTGACTGCAGGGAAGGTGTTCTTTTCTTTGAAGGCTTCATTTTGTTTTCTGGAAACATAGAGATGATGTGCTTTACCAAAAAGCTCTAATTTGGTCTCATCTGTCCACAGGACATCCTCCTAGATGGATTTTGGCTTGTTCAGGTGTGTTTTGGAAAAACTCCAGTCAGGCTTTCTCATGTCTCTCTCTCAGCAGTGGGTTCCTCCTGAGTCTCCTACCATAGAACCCCCTTTCATTGAGTTGGTGATGGATGGTGCGAGTTGAAACTGTCGTACCTTGTGTCTGAAGGTCAGCTTGAATCTGTTTGGCAGTTGATCGAGGTGCTTTCTCCACCATTTGAACAATCCTTCGCTGCAATCTTCGATCAGTTTTCTCTTGCGGCCACGTCCAGGGAGGTTAGCTACAGTGCCATGGACCTTAAACTTCCTGATAACATTGCGTATGGTGGACACAGGAACATCAAGGCCTCTGGAGATGGACTTTGTAGCCTTGAGATTGTCCATGCTTGGCTACAATCTTGTGTCTGACCTCCTCAGACAGTTCTCTGGTTTTCTTTATTTTCTCCATGCTCATTGTGGTACACACAGTGACACAGAACAGCAGAATGACTCCTTTTCTCTCTTCAAACTGGTTGATTGAGTGATTTTTATATTGCATGCACCTGCAACTGACCACAGGTGAGTTCAATTCCAAAGTAAAGGAGAATCACCTGCTTGAAATCAAATTATTTTTTAACAACTTCTAAAAGGTGCCAATAATATTGTCCGGGACATTTTAGGATTTCTGTGTGGAATAAGCTAAGATTTAGTAATTTTTTCAGGTTTTTTTGTTTTGTTCCACTGCAAACCAAAGAAATACAAATGTGGATACCAAAAGATTTTTTAATTTCAACAATTTTCGGAAAGAAATGGTGCATTATTTGAAAAAAAGTGCAAGGGTGCCAATATTTTTGGCCACGACAGTATTTCGTGATCGTCCTACTGTATACCCTTCTTTTTATCCTTCGGTTTGCCGTAGTAGGTTGTGCATTTCTTGAAATTTATCCTGAAATTGACCTGTGGTGATACTTTCTGAACTTTCTTTCACGGCCCAAACTGCAACTTACTTTTTTGACACAAAACCTTTGTTGCAAAATATTTTGCCCGCTTGTTTGGAAGCCTTGCCATCTCATTAAATGTAATTTATGTGGCGGAGCCGGTGCTACGGATTTGCTTTGTTTGTCATATTTTGTTGCTGTGAATTTGACGTATGTTTTATTTGATGTGCATGACGCGATTTGAGTGTTTGATCGGTTTGAAACCCACCACGTCACCTTCATTACACGTAGGCCATGCCTGATGGGAATAATGTAAATATTTGTTTTGTATGTGTGGTGCTTTGGGTTTTGGAAACTGCTGCTGGCTGGCTGTGCCGTTGTCAGGGCTAGGAGCTTGTGTGAGCTGTATTGCTGCTGTTTATTAAAATTGGTGTTGAAGGATGTTTGCCTCATTGATAGATTGTGACATTGGTTGCTTGTATATGACTCGATCACAACATGATGGATTAATCAAACCTTATGTTGACTCCGTTGGTGGCAAATTTTGTGATCCGTGAAATCAGCAATTCCAGTTGCAAACTGCTTGGTCATTCCAGTTGCAAACTGCATGTTCGTGTGTCTATCGAGCCCTCGGAAAACGTGCAACAAACTGCGATGGTTTTAGCTTTTTGAAAGACACCGACATAACAGAGACTAAATGTGGTTCTATGATGATGAGCATGCATCAATGCATCATTATCTATATTATAATAGCCGTAGATGATTCTGTCTGTCTGTCTGTCTATCTGTTGGGTGTCTGTCCGGGGTGTGGCTTACTCGGTTTGCAGAGTAGCTCCACCCATAGCTCCACCCATTCTGGGAGTGGCTATAAACAAATATCCACCATTTTATTAACTCGCATAGCTTTGAGTCCTGTTTTGTAGGCCCGTGGTGTCTTGCTCTCCCCCAGTTTTATTTCAAATCAAATTCGATAAATCATTTCATTTTTCACAGTCGCTAACATAGTTTTAGACTCGGTTGAAAAAAAACGGGAAGAAAATCCGATGAAAGTTGCCGTTTATAGAACGAAATGAATTCTCAAAGGCCTGTAACTTCAAGGCCATTGAGTCTCTCTCACGCCTTTATCTCCAATCTAACTCACCATATGATTTCATTTTTATCGATGGTTTTACTTTTAGACTCGGTGTCAGCAATAATTGAGAACAATCCACACACGCGGGAAAATGCAGAGATATATTTTTTAAAATCGCGTCATGGTGTATCATACACCGCCCAACATGACACCGCCGGCAATGTGTCGATATATATTAAAAATTCGCTTTTGCTTTTCCGTTATGATATAGTACTATTTCGTTTGATGATAGTCGTCACAAAAACGTCAACAATGATGCCGACATATATTTCTTCGTTTTTATTTCATTCAACATATTAGCCGGAAGTAAAATATGTTTCAGGAAATTAGCGAGATATTTCTTCGTTTTTTTTATTAGTTATGTGCGCATACACTTTAAATAGGTTTATTTGAAATCTTTAATTTTCCACAAACATTCCACACACGCGGGAAAATGCAGAGATATATTTTTTAAAATCGCGTCATGGTGTATCATACACCGCCCAACATGACACCGACGGCAATGTGTCGATATCTATTTTAAATTCGATATATCATTTCATTTTTCACAGTCGCTAACATAGTTTTAGACTCGGTTGAAAAAAAACGAGAAGAAAATCCGATGAAAGTTGCCGTTTATAGAACGAAATGAATTCTCAAATGCCTGTAACTTCAAGGCCATTGAGTCTCTCTCACGCCTTTATCTCCAATCTAACTCACCATATGATTTCATTTTTATCGATGGTTTTAGAGTCGGTGTCAGCAATAATTGAGAACATTCCACACACGCGGGAAAATGCAGATATATTTTTTAAAATCGCGTCATGGTGTATCATACACCGCCTAACATGACACCGACGGCAACGTGTCGATACATATTAAAAATTCGATATATCATTTCATTTTTCACAGTCGCTAACATAGTTTTCGACTCGGTTGAAAAAAAACGGGAAGGAAATCCAAAGAAAGTTGCCGTTTATAGAACGAAATGAATTCTCAAACGCCTGTAACTTCAACTTCAAGGCCATTGAGTCTCTCTCACGCCTTTATCTCCAATCTAACTCACCATATGATTTCATTTTTATCGATGGTTTTGGACTCGGTGTCAGCAATAATTTAGAACAATCCACACACGCGGGAAAATGCAGAGATTTATTTTAAAAAATCGCGTCATGGTGTATCATACACCGCCCAACATGACACCGACGGCAACGTGTCGATATATATTAAAAATTCGCTTTTGCTTTTCCGTTAAGATATATTACTTTTTCGTTTGATGACAGTCGTCACAAAAACGTCAACAATGATGCCGACATATATGTCTTCGTTTTTATTTAATTCAACATTATTAGCCGGAAGTAAAATATGTTTCAGGAAATTACCGAGAGATATTTCTTGGTTTTTTAAAATTAGTTATGTGCGAATACACTTTAAATAGGTTTATTTGAAATCTTTAATTTTCCACAATATAATTTACTTGCCATTTATCATTTGATGATTACGAGACAAATTCCTCTTGAGGATCGTGACAATTCATGCGCTGCGTGGAAACTTCTATTTCCAAAATGAATGAGACGATCGATGAAGAACGCAGACTTGAACAGGATGCAGCAAGAAAACGAATGAGACGGGCGAACGAGTCCATCGACGAACGTCAATGCAAACTTGCGGGGTCACCCGTGGGAATCCCACGGGCATGGATGTGTGTGACATTTCGACATATTGAGTTAGATGCTGCACATTCATTTTTACAAAATGGTTACTGGCAAGTCATCAGATCCAGAAATGGTGTAAAAACCACCGTTTAGAGGCCATTTTCCCCCGCAAAGCGGGGGTTGGCCTTTTCGGGGACCGTGGTAGTTGTTGTTTTTTTGTCCCCTTTTTGAAGCAATGTTTTACGGCCGGATGCCCTTCCTGACGCCAACCCTTTTTGCCGCCTTCAACGACAAACAGGGAATTACCAGTGAACTGGTACTCAATTAGCCGACCTCGGAAGGATGACAGGCTGAGTCAACCCCCCTGGCATTAATTCGGCGATCGACCGAGATTCGAACCCAGGATCCTAAGCCGGCACCCTAGCCGCTAGCCCAACACCAGAAATGGTGTCATGAACACAATTTATTTACGCACAAGCACAAAAGCAAGACGGGCCGATTTCCGATTCCGACGGGCGAGACGGGCCGATTTCCGATTCCGACGGGCCAATTTGGAGCAAGAAAAAGAACGAGACGGGAGAAAAAGGAGAGAAACGAGACGGGGAAAGCCGATTGGAGAGGCGAGTGAGGCGCGATTGGAGAGGAGTGTGAGGCGCGATTGGAGAGGAGTGTGAGGCACGATTGGAGAGGAGTGTGAGGCGTGATTGGAGAGGAGTGTGAGGCACGATTGGAGCGGAGTGATTGGAGGGGAGTGTGAGGCACGATTGGAGAGGAGTGTGAGGCACGATTGGAGAGGAGTGTGAGGCGCGATTGGAGAGGAGTGTGAGGCGCGATTGGAGAGGAGTGTGAGGCGCGATTGGAGAGGAGTGTGAGGCGCGATTGGAGAGGCGTGTGAAGGATTGGAGAGGAGAGGAGTGTGAGGGATTGGAGAGGTGAGGGATTGGAAAGGAGAGGGATGTGAGGGTTTGGAGAGGAGAGGAGTGCTAGGTGGAGAGAGGAGAGTGTCAGGTGGAGACAGGAGAGTGTCAGGTGGAGACAGGAGAGTGTCAGGTGGAGAGGAGTGAGGGGTCACATATTATGTGAAATAAATAAATTGTGTTCATCACACCATTTCTGGATCTGATGACTTGCCAGTAACCATTTTGTAAAAATGAATGTGCAGCATATAACTCAATATGTCGAAATGTCACACACATCCATGCCCGTGGGATTCCCACGGGTGACCCCGCTAGTTTATAAAAGTAATCTCCCTTTACTTTACTATTTCGTATGCAGCCTCTGGCTGCTGGTTGCATAATTTTTTGGATGAATGAATTGCTAGAATTCATTCATTCATCATTGCTGGAAGGATGGCTTTGCCACTCCTGCAGCTCCCCCTGTTTCCTGTAAGCTGGTACTCAATTTGCCGATCTCGGAAGGATGACAGGCTGAGTCAACCCACTTGGTGTTACTTAACAGCACGACAGGGGCTCCAACTCAAGACCTTAAGATCTTAAGCCGGTCACGTTAACCATTAAATTCTCCCTAACTAAAATGCTAGTATCATAGCTTTACAGGATGTTTGGATGAGGAGATGGTTGTGCTTTGAACACATTACAGACGCGAGTGACATAATATGTGAATACTTAAACGTGATGACGAAGAATCTCTGTTATGTACATGCCATTACTGGAGAAGTTTTAGTAAAATTATCTAATTGAGGAAATGGTTCGTGGTGTTTGTTTTTGGTGTTGGTGATTAAGTAAAATTAAAACGACAATGAATTGAACTGATAATTATCAAATTCTTTCCGATCTGCATCTGTGTGTGAAAAATGCAACCACAAAAAGCAATATGGATCTTGAGCACTAGTTAAATGCAAATGTGACATCAGAAGTTATTCGCAGCCAATCGTGGGCAAGATGTGGCTACTTCTTCAGAAGCTACTCATGAATCCAGTGAAGTTATATTCGCTGCTTAATGGCCCCTTGTTTTTCACATCTGCGGATTACCACCTAGTGTGGTTGATGGTTGCTTTTAATTTAATTGTAGAACATTTGTTGGTGAAATTTTATACGTCAATGATTTTTTTTTTATTTAATTTTTTAATCCCTGGTGTTGGGCTAGCGGCTAGGGTGCCGGCTTTAGGATCCTAGGATCCTGGGTTCGAATCCCGGTCGATCGCTGAATTAACGCCAGGGGGGTTGACTCAGCCTGTCATCCTTCCGAGGTCGGCAAATTGAGAACCAGTTCACTGGTAATTCCCTGTTTGTCGTAAAAGGCGACAAAAAGGGTTGGCGTCAGGAAGGGCATCCGGCCGTAAAACATTGCTTCAAAAAGGGGACCAAAAAAAAACGACAACAACCATGGTTCCCGAAAAAGGCCAACCCCTGCTTTGCGGGGAAAAATGGCCTCTAAAGGTGTTTTTTTTTTGTTTTTTTTAATGATATTACCTGCCACTAGCAAAAGTACCCTTCCCCAGTGATGGGAAAAGTTCAGGTTGATTTTTTTAATTTAAATTATTTTACAGACTTTAAAAAGGTTAATTGTGTTGCACTAATGGTTTCACTTGGAGCCAAAGCTCTGAGCTGCTTATACTGCCCACGGTGAAATGGTGGTGCAACATCGGGTGGCTGAGGTTGGATTTGTGCAAAAGAGGGCAAAGTATAGCATTTTAAAATTGTTACTCCAAGATCTGTATTAAATCTACTTTGATCCACATGCTCATGTTGTAATCGACTCTAATCGATTCATCTATTTTAATCCATTTGTTCATAACCAATCAGCAGCTATTCAATCACAGGCAGGAAGTGGTTGCCATAAACGTACAAAGACTAACGCACGGACACACAACAGGGTTCACAATATACAGTGCCTTCAGAAAGTATTCACATCCCTTGACCTTTTCACATTTTGTTGTGTTACAACCTGAATTTAAAATGGATGAAATCGAGATTTTTTTGTCACTGATCTACACATAATATCCCATAATGTCAAATTGGAATTTATTTATTACAAATTTTTACGAGATATTTAAAAATGAAATACAGAAATAATCTAATTTACGTAAGTATTCAACCCCCTGAGCCAATACATCATAATAGCACCTTTGGCAGTGATGACAGCTTCGAGTCTTTTTGGGTATATCTGTATCATCTTTGCACATCTGAATTGGTGGAGTTTCCCCCATTCTTCCTTGCAGATTTGCTCAAGCTCTGTCAAGTTGGATGGGGATTGTTGGTGAACAGCAATCTTCAAGTCTTTCCATGGATTCTTAATGGGATTCAAGTTTAGGCTTTGTCTAGGCCACTCAAGCACTTTCACGTTCTTGTTCTCAAGCCATTCCAGAGTTGATTTGGCTTGTTTGTTTGGGGTCATTGTCCTGTTGGAAAGAAAATCATTGCCACAGTCTAACGTCTTTTACACTCTCAAGTAGGTTCTCCTCACGGATTTGCCTGCATTTGGCTCCATTCATTGTTCCCTCCATCCTTCCAAGTCTCCCAGTCCCTGATGCTGAAAAGCATCCCCAAACATGATGCTACCACCACAATGTTTCACGCTAGAGATGGTGTTAAATGGGTGATTAGATGTGGTCTGTTTCCGCCAGACATAGCGCTTTGCATTTAGGCCAGTGTTCAATTTTCATCTCACCAGACCATAGAATCTTTTCCTTCATGCTCTCTGAGTCTTTCACGTGCCGTTTTGTCAACTCCAGGTGTGTTGTCACATTGCCTTTTTTCAGGAGTGGCTTCCGTCTGGCCACTCTCCCATAAAGCATAGATTTGTGAAGTGCTGCAGAGACCGTTCGTTGTCCTTCTGGCAGGTTCTCCCATCTCAGCCAGGGAACTCTTTAGTTCTGTCAGAGTGGTCATTGGATTATTGATCACCTCCTTGACCATGGTGATTCTTGCCCGGTTCCTCAGTTTAGTCAGATGGCCAGCTCAAGAAAGAGTCTGGGTAGTTCCATATTCTTTCCATTTTCCAATGATTGAGCTCACTGTGCTCTTGGGAACTTTTAACACTCTAGAAATTGTTTTATACCCTTCCTCAGATATATTCCTCTTCACAATTATATCTCGGAGTTCTACGGACAGTTCCTTGGACTTCATGGTAGAGTTTCTGCTCTGACATGCACTGTCAACTGTGGGACCTTGTGTAGAAAGGTGTGCTTCTTTCTAAATCATGTCCAATAAATTGAATTTGGCCACAGGTGGACTCCATTCAAGTTGTCGAGACATGTCAAGGATGATCAAAGGAAATTGGATGCACCGGAGCTCAATTTGGAGTGTCATAGCAAAGGGGTTGAATACTTATTGACTCGAGTCATTTCAGCTTTTCATTTTTAATTGTTTTGTAAAAATTTGTTAAAAATAAAAATAGGAAAATTGTACTTTGACATTATGGGTTATTATATGTAGATCAGTGACAAAAAAAAACGACATTTAATCCATTTTAAATTCAGTATGTAACAACAAAATGTGGAAAAAGTTGAGGGGTGTGAATACTTTTTGTACATACAAGATGAGCGAGCTATGAATGAAATGACAACACTTGTCAAATGGTAGTCTGGGTCAAAACCAAGATGGCGGCTGTGGCCTGGTGTGCTGGGGAACATAGGATGTGTCATTGGGTTGTGAAGACGAGCATTAAGCTTGCCCATTTCCACACGTGACTGTCTACAAGTACAAAATCTGGGATGCCGTGTTTTACGTAGTTCGGTGTTTAGGTGGTGCAGGGAGTTATGTGGTGGCCGTGAATTGGTGAGCAATCGTAAGCATTCTCCCATACAACCCTCTTCTGTCATTCAAGCAAACGTTGAACATAGTGAATAGCTAAATTTGAGGAATCGTCACATTACTGTATGTGCAATTCCAGTGATGCCATTAGAGGGTGGGTACCAAAGGACCTCATGTTTGAGCAAAAGGCAACTTGTATGGCTGTTATAGCAAAGCTCCTTTAACTCTACCAGAGGGATGGAGATGGTTTGTTGAAGAATATTGATGGGTGAGGAGACTTGGGTACATCGTTTTGTGCTAGAGTCCAAGGGAGCCAGCATGGAGGGCAGGCAATCTTGTTCCCCACCACAAAAGAAAAACATTTGTTTGGTTCATCATTTTGTTGGAAATCTTGTAACTGGAGTTTTGGGACCTACATGGTTTGATCGATGTATTGTACTGAAGTGACTTATTTGTAGTTTTTGTGTTTAGGCATAAGATGTTATTCCATGTGGAATAACATCTGAAGTGACACCAGAGGAGAGGGTATTGCATTTGAGTCCGTTTGTTTGTTTGTTTGTTTGTCTGTCTTTGTTTGTTTGTCCGCACAGAATAAATGTGATTTTCTCTGCAACCGTTGGTCCGATTGGCAGGAAATTGTCACCATAGGTGCACCTCCACCTGTATAATTTTTTATGATGATTATGATGTCGTGGTTTGTCAGCCATCTTGGAAAAACCGAAAAGATTTGCATACCCTCCCAGGAGGAACTGACCAGGGTTACGTCAGCATACACGAGACCGCACACCTGCACCACGCACGTCCATTCCTCCCGTTCCCGCTCCATCGGGAGCGATTCCCGTTCCCGTTCCCGAACAAACTCCCTCACTCTCTTCAATCCCACTCCACCCTCCAGGTCTTTAAAACAGCTGTTCACCACCATCTCTTATCCTCCCCCATCCAAAACCTTGATCTTTTCTACCCCCGCTAATTTCGCTCCCCTTGTGTTTTATACCTCTCCCCCCCCCTTCCCACGCCTCCTCCCCCCAAGCCCTCTCCCTCCCACACTTCTCCCTGCTCTCAAATGTTGTGGTTGTGTGCTTCCCCTTCTCTCCCCATCTTGTCTTCCGCTCCCTCTTTTTGTATATTTTGTTTGTCTGGTTGTTTTGTTATTGAAATAAATGTTAGCTCTTTCACGAGCCTCGATTCAGTATACAAAAAAACCCCCAAAAAAACCTCTATATCTCCGAAAGCGCTGCATAGAAAAAATTGAGACGTGGCTCCATTGTAAAGAACGCTCCATGGGGAATAACGTATATTAATGATGACGTCATAATTTAACAAGTACAAAATTTCATCGATCAAGATGAAATTTCTTGACCATAATCTAGGGATAAATTGGTGGAGGAAAAAAAATGATGACGTCATCGGCCACGTGGTTGGGCCGCCATATTTGTTTCAACACAAAAGCCTTAAAAACCATTGAAAACAAATCCTGGCGGGGGTCTGCAATCGCTGATTGCTCTTTCTTGTTTATTATGTGACTAAGTGAGACATCTCATACACAGACAACCAGGTAAGTTCTATCTGTCCTTTCTTGAACTGCACCATAATGCTTGCTTACCCTTGTACGGCAAATATGACGATTACAACTGTAGTGGAGAAAAGTTGGTATGTTCCAAATCATCAACATGCAGTGCAGACTTTTCTTGATGTCTGTAGGACATTTTTCAAAGACGTCTATGGGACATTTTTACTCTCCCCACGTTTTTTTAAAAAAATGAGTGGATATTGTAGTCTGTCTGTCTGCCTGTCTGTCCGTCATGCTATCTCCTCCTAAATGGTTGGGCAGGAATTCACCAAACTTGGTAGCTATGATCACCACAGACAAATAGGTGTGAGAGCAGTACCACTTTGGCCCCGACCCTAAGGCAAGTTCAAAAGGTCAAATACCGAAAAATGCAATTACGGGTACATTTTAAACACGTGCATTTTTTTATGTTGAAGGCTCCAGGCGTGGATTATATAGCCCTCATCGAGGCCAGGCCTTAAATAAAAGAGAAAGAAAATGTGTGATGTATGTTTGAAAGAAAGATTGAAGCTACAAAAGAAACACAGAAAGGTAGCTAAAGTTTGAGTGAGACAGAAAGTAACACCAGAAATCCTGACATGGAGAGTGTAAGATGGTTCCGGGCACCACTTTAACGCTCCTAAGTCAGAACAGTAGTACTACCCTGAGCGGTTGCTGTCTACAACCTACTACCTAAAAAAAATGAAACTTTGTACAGTATTTGCAATCAACATTGGGGTTGCATGAAATATGTAACGATTTTTTGGGGATTTGAGCCCCGGTTCATGCCCCAAGGGCCTGGGGACTTGAGGATAAAAATGGATTTTTTTTTTTTAACTCTATATAATATTGGTGAACTTTTTTGCCATCTTTCTACTTTGCTTTAGTGGGGAAGCGTGGGGATTTGCGACTTCGCTCTGGTATTGCCATTTATTTGCACCACTTGAAGAACACCTGGGTAGCAACAACTTTACGTCCGATGCCGTGAAAGCACCCGTTTTGAAATGGCTGCTTAATCATCCCAAAGATGTCTATGCAAATGCCATCAAAGATGCTCCCACAATGGGACATGTGTGCATGCGTGCATATGCATAGAGCAGGGAGAAATAGGTTGAGTTTCACCAACACCTTTGTAACTTGATTTTTCTGCAATTAGAAGTCTATGTCAACTTTGAACGACCCTCGTAGACGTAATCGTTATTGAAGTTTTCACCTTTATCATTGTGTTCCAAATCTGTGGTGAATACCAAATAGAGTTTTGGAACATGACCTTTTCATACCAAGACCGTCTTGCTACCTCTGATGTAGTTGCCTTTGCGGATACACTCCCATAATGGAAAGATCAAAGGCGAGTGAAAGAGGAGAGGTGTGGAAGGAATGGCAAGCGGATTTCCACTGCATGGCATTGCCCATTAACTGGTCTATCCTTGAAAGTTTGGGCAGTGTTTTTCAGTCTTGGTTCATTGAGCGAACAACCATGCCATCTCCGGAACTCGCTGCCGCAGAATAGCAAATTAGGCCATCTGAGTCAGAAATGTGCGATCATGTCTATGTGTACGCAGCCTGCCTGCTACGTGCCTGGCCAGAGAATTAACTTGCACTTGAATCTACTGCCACTGTGAGGAAAGATTTCGAGACATTGGAGTGTATTTTTTTTATTTTGTATTTTAAATATTCCTTTTTGCATCCTGAGTTGTTTTTTTTTTGTTCTTTTTTTGTATACAGGATCGAGACTCGTGAAAGAGCTAACATTTATCACACAAAAAAAAATCAAACGGGCACACAAAACATATAAGGGGAGCGGTAGACAAGATGGGGAGAGAAGGGGAAGCACAAACAACATTTGAGAGCAGGGACATTGCGAGATCTGTGGGAGGGAGAGGGCTTGGGGGGAGGAGGCGTGGGAAAGGGGGGGGGAGGGGGGGAGGAGGCGTGGGAAAGGGGGGGGGGGAGGGGGGGAGAAGTATAAAACACAAGGACTTCCAGGAAAGAAGTTGGTATTTCAAAAAGGTGGATTTGGGGTGAAATTAGCGGGGGTAGAAAAGATCAAGGTTTTGGATGGGGGAAGATAAGAGATGATGGTGGACAGCTGTTTTAGAGACCTGGAGGGAGGAGTGGGATTGAAGAGAGTGAGGGAGTTTGTTCCAGAGGGGGGAGAAAAGAGGAATGAAGGAGTGAAGGTGAGCAGAGAGTCTTGATTTTGGCAGTTTAACCAGAAGAGGGTTGCTGGCAGATCTTGTGTGACCTGTAGGAATATTTGGGGGACAGAGCACAGAGAGAGCTGGGGGAGCTAGCCCGGAGAGGAGTCGGTAGAAGACAGAAAGACCACCAACCTGCCTGCGGTGAGTAAGTGAAAGGCCCTCGGAGTTAGCTTCATCGCGGGAGATTCCAACGATTCTGAAAGCTTTGGTTTCAACAGCGTGAAGACGAGCCAGGTGTGAGGCAGGAGCACCAGCCCAGAGGGGGGAACAGTATTCAAAGTTGCATTCGAGTTGGTAATGCAGTTGACATTTTCAGGAAGTCTGTGTGGCAATGTGGTCGTGATAAAATCTGCATGGATCTCTCTCTTGCTCGCTCGCTTTCGCTGTCTTTGGATATTGAAAACTGCTTACAAGTAGTTATTTTATTTAATGACAACATCCAGTTGATTTGCATATACAGTATTCATCGTCCAACTCGTGATTTTCATCGTTAACCCAAAGCATTGAGTAAAACGCACAACACCCTCTCCCTCCCTTCTCCTCCCCTCCACCTCCGCCACCCCCAGTCCCATCGCCTTGTGGTCTTGTGACTCGCGCTGGCCCCACAGTGAAGTGGTGCGCCATTCCTGTGCTTGTTTTCTTCCCTCCTTCGTTTGGCACTGCATGCTCAAGACAGCTGTGCTTGCCTGCCTGCTCTTCCATTTGTGCTGTTGTTGCTCCATCGTTCACTGTGGTCTTGGCATGAACCAAAAAGCTGCTCAGTGATGCACTGCCCGTGGTGTGACAATGACCCCCTGTGGAGTGGGTGATGTTTTTTGGGGGGGAGGGAGGCATGGTGTGTGGGTGGATGGTTGCTTTCTGTCTAGGGCTCGATAGTATTTTTAAAGGAATACCAATGGGTGAGCAGAGTTGTGGGGTAGAAGGAAAGGTGAATGTATTGTGAGACTTTTTGTGAGAACCAAAAAACGTTTGTTTCCACTTTGTCTTCCACATCATTTGTTCAAAATGGAATTTCCACCACATTTATAATATTTTTCAGCTGTGTTTTTGCCATGCTGGTGTAGTTTGTTAAAACGCTTGCAGCACTTTGTTGCAAGTCGCACTTTAAAAAATTTTTTTTTTTTACGTGTGCACCTTTTTTTGGTGCCTTGCTAAATTGAGCCGTGCGGGTGGCCAGTCTAATACAACAGGCATTTTAAGGCCATTTTCCTTGCAAGAGCAGGGGTTAGCCTTGCGGTCCCCATGACGATGTTCTCCATTTTGCCCTATTTTCTGCATCTCCCCTTGTTAACCCCCTTGCCCGCATTTCTTCTTCGACCATCTTTAGCCAAGTCTTTCTTGGTCTTCCCCGTCCTCTACTTCCTTCTACATTCATTTCCATCACTCTTCTCAACCAGTCACTTTCATCCTATCTCAACCTGTTTCTCTTCACAGCATCCATCACAGGCTCTATTCCCATCATCTTTCGCAATTCATCATTTGTCTTCCTCTCTCTCAACGATACTCCACACATCCACCGAACCATTCGCATTTCCACCCTTTCCAGCCTTCGTTGCTGCTCTACGTTCATTACCCATGTCTCGCTCCCATAAATCATACCACTTCTCACACATGCAGCATACACCTTTCCCTTCAGCTTCAACAACACTCCCCTCCTCGTCAGCACGCCACTCAGTTCCCGAAACTTCTTCCATGCACATCTCACTCGAGCAACCATTGCCGAGTCTGATCCACCTTCTCCATTCAGCATGTCTCCGAGGTAACAAAATGTTTTCACACCTTCCAGCTTCATGCCGTCTCCAAGATCCAACTCAACATTTCCTCCATCTGCAGCTCCCTCTATGCACACCTTGCACTTGAATGTAGCTGCCACACTGGTTAATGACCCTCTCAAACCACTACATTTTTGATGAACCCACTCAGCGCCCATTGTACATTGAATGGAGTTCACTCCGACACCCTTCCTGCACACAGCACACGGACACTTCCCAGTTCTTTCCACCTCACCACATGCTTTACCACTTGCCATCACCTTCGTTTTTCCGATATTCACCTTCAGACCTTTTGTCTCCATACATTCCTTCCACTTGTTCATCTTCTACTTCAGTCCATCCATACTTTTGCAATCAACACCAGATCATCTGCATACAACAATTCCCACGGTAAACAATGGCCAGTCTAATATTCCACCATATATTTGCACGTGATGAATATATTCTCCCTGGGTGTGATTCTGTGTGCATGAAGATGCTAAAGCAAATGCCTCATGGTAAGGAAAACCTGCAATTTGCCGTATTTATATTATCTGCGACGTCATCACAGAAAGGTAACCTTTAAAGAATGCGTACTGCAGTTTCTTATAAAGGTTAGATCAGGACATGCCTCAATATTATGATTTTCATTCATGTTTTTCTCCATAGCTCATCTTTTGACAGGTGTCACAGAAAGGTAACTTTACACCTTTGACGGGTATAAAAATAATTTTGGTTGCTGGAACAAATCCTAGCATTTGGCTGCTTTGATCGCTATTTACAAGGAGGCTGCAAAGGAGGTGGAGTATATTGAAATTTGAGAAGACTAGTGACTAAATGGAAAAACAAGTTTGGACTAGAAGGGCACTCGGTAGATCGCATACCTCAGCCAGGCAATGCCTGATCCAGTAGAACATATCAGGCCAAATACATTTTTGAAATATTATGCTGTACCATATATTGTTTTAGTCCCATCTCTCGATGGTGAAGAAGCGTTAAAAAATGTAAACTATTCTTGTATTCGGATCTTCACCAAAATCGAATCCATTCGTCGTGGTCACAACTCAGCCTGTCCACCAAATTTGATCCAAGTCAATGCACAATTTTTTGAGATATCCTGCACACAAATAAACAGACAGGGGTGAAAACATAACCTCCGTGCATCGCAGTCCATCGCAGATGGCGTAGGTAAAAATAAGTGTGCAACTACCTGGTACAAAGATACTACATAGCCCTGCAGTTCTTGCGTTGCTACGTATGTGACGTAAAAGCTGCTGTTTGCAAAGTGAGAGATCCAAGTGTGTGTAATCAAAACCGTAGGTGCACAACGGTGAGGCATGCCTTTCATCCACGTGGTCAATGCATGGTGTCGGGTGGTGTGCCTCGACATGTCGAAAAGAGGAAACTCGTTTTATTTAGCGATGCGTTCAGTGCACTTTGGTCCAGTGTTGTAACCAGCTCTAGGATATGCTAAAATACTATTTGGGGTTTACCTGCGATCCAAATCTGAAAAACAGAACGATGGAATGAATCCAAATTTTGCATCACCACCTGCTGTTGTACGACCTATGTACTGATGAACGGTTCGACTGCTGCCAATCTCGGCGTTTAATGCACCACCAGCTTGCGCCGGTGCCGTTGCTCATCTTCAGTCAATGGATTGGTTTGATAGAAGATGGCCACGGTGACTTGTGCATGAGCTTGTGATGCCAGAAACATCTTGACTATTGGTGTAAACATTTTGGAGTAGAAGGTGATGCAATCAAGACGAAAGTGTGCACAATGAGGAAGCGGAACAGAGTTATACCTATAGATCTACATATATAGATTATAGATATATAGATATATAGATTATATAGATATATAGATATATAGATTATATAGATATATAGATATATAGATTATATAGATATATAGATATATAGATTATATAGATATATAGATTATATAGATATATAGATATATAGATTATATAGATATATAGATATATAGATTATATAGATATATAGATTAATAGACATATATATATATATATATATATATATATATATATATATATATATATATATATATATATATAGATATGAGAATGCGTACTGCATACAACAGTGTTGTGCACATACATATATATATATATATATATATATATATATATATATATATATATATATATATATATATATATATATATATGTCGGAACAGAGTTGTAGATACCTATGAAAAGATGTAGCCATTGTTACAATTAAACATCGAGGCTGTTATGGTGGAGAAGGGGAGGTGTGGGATTTTGTGGGGAGGCCAAATGAGGTGTTAAAGGCTAACACACCAGGACATGCGTTCTCATTGAAATTGACAATCCGCATGCCTTTTGGAAGAATGGTGTTGGTCGATGAAAGGATTGCCAATCAATTTTTTTTTTTTTTTTTTGTATACTCAATCGAGGCTCGTGAAAGAGCTAAGATTTATTTCACAAACAAATCAACCAGACAAACAAAATATACAAAAAGAGGGAGTGGAAGACAAGATGGGGAGAGAAGGGGAAGCACACAACCACAACATTTGAGAGCAGGGAGAAGTGTGGGAGGGAGAGGGCTTGGGGGCAGGAGGTGTGGGATGGGGAGGGGGGGGGGGGGGGGAGAGGTATAAAACACAAGGGGACCGAAATTAGCGGAGGTAGAAAAGATCAAGGATTTGGATGGGGGAGGATAAGAGATGGTGGTGAACAGCTGTTTTAAAGACCTGGAGGTTGGAGTGGGATTGAAGAGAGTGAGAGAGTTTGTTCCAGAGGCGGGACAAAAGAGGAATGAAGGAGTGAAGGTGAGCAGAAAGTCTTGATTTTGGCAGTTTAACTATAAGAGGGTTGCAGGCAGATCTTGTGCGACCTGTAGGAATATTTGGGGGGCAGAGCCCAGAGAGGGCTAGGGGGGGCAAGGCCAGAGAGGAGTCAGTAGAAGACGGAAAGACCACCAACCTGCCTGCGGTGAGTGAGTGAAAGGCCCTTGGAGTTAGCTTCATCGCGGGAGATTCCAAAGATTCTGAACGCTTTGGTTTCAACAACGTGAAGACGGGCTAGGTGTGAGGCAGGAGCACCAGACCAGAGGGGAGAGCAGTATTCCATAGAGCTGCGGATGAAAGCCTTGTATGTGGTGAGGAGCTCAGGTGTGCCAAGGAAGGACTTCGCACGACGGAGGATGCCCAGTCGGCGACTGGCTTTGGAGGCCAGATTTGAAATGTGGTTTTCCCAGGAAAGATCATGGCAAATAGTGAGACCCAAAAGCTTGAGTGACAGAACTTCTTGGAGAGGATTATTCAGAAAGTGGATGGGAGGGTTTTCCAGTCGGTCTTTTTGGAGAGACATCGTAAGAGTGTGAGATTTATCAGGATTGAAAGACATGTTCCATTTGTTTGCCCAGTCTGTGATTTTGTCCAGGTCTGCAGAGAGTGAGGAGGCTGCAGACTGCCAATCTGAGGGATGAGGAATGGAGCGACAGAGAGTAGAGTCGTCAGCAAAGAGATAGAGAGGATTTTCAAGAGAGTCAGAGAGATCATTGATGAAGACCAGAAAAAGCACAGGGCCCAGAACACTACCTTGGGGAACTCCAGCCTGAACAGGAAGAGGAGATGAGAGAAACCCATTCAGGGCCACACGTTGACTACGACCAGAGAGGAAGTCCGCCAGCCATGCGTGGAGATTTCCATGGATACCAAAGGAGGAGAGTTTGGTGAGCAGAGCAGGGTGCCAGACCGTATCGAAGGCACGTGAAATGTCAAGGGAGACAGCTCTAATTTCCTGTTTGGCGTTGAGGACCTCCATCCATTGTTGAGAAAGCAGAAGCAGCATGTCCAGAGTAGAGTGACCAGGTCTGAAACCAAATTGATGATCAGAGATCAAGCCATTGGAGAAGAGGAAAGATTTCATATCTGAAGCAATGATGGATTCCATGACTTTGCTGATAATTGGGAGAAGGCTGATTGGTCTGTAGTTGCTGGGATCTGTTTTTGCACCTTTTTTGTGCAAAGCGGTGATGTTGGCTGATTTCCAAGCAGATGGCAGATGACCTTGAGCAAAAGAGAGGGTGAAGAGAACAGAAAGAGGGAGTGAAAGAGCGGAAGAACATGATTTTAGGACCCGTGGGCTGATGCCGTCAGGACCAGTTGCAGAATCAGAGTCGAGGGTTGACAGAAACTTTTCCACCTTGTCAGGAGGAAAGGACACAGAGTCCAGGAGCAACTGGGTACGGTGGGTACAGAGAGGGATGGGTTTGGGACACAAGATTTAGAGGCAAACACAGAGTTGAGGCATTCAGCTTTTTCACGTGCGGAGTCAGCCGTTAAGCCGTTTGAGGTGAGGGAGGGGATGGAGGGGGAACAAACACCAGAAACAGATTTGACCAGACGCCACCAGGATTTGGAAGAGGGAGACAGATAAGAGAGTTCGGTCTTGAGAACGGTGAGATATTGTTTCCTGGCTCTCCTGAGGGTGGACACACACTTGTTTCGGGCTTTGTGAAAGGAAATGAGATTTCCTTCCGTTGGATCTGCTTTCCAGGAGACGAAAGCAAGTTGTTTCAGGGCAACAGCCTCACCACAAGATTCCGTGTACCATGGACGGGAGGAAGTGGATGACAACTGAAGACGAGATGGGATAAATCTGTGCATGAGAGAGAGCAATTTACTTTGAAAGAATTCCCAGGATGAGTTGATGTCAGAGGCGGTAGAGATGGGAGACCAGTCCAGATGATTGATGGCTGCTTGAAGACCGTGCCAGTTGGCCTGAGTGAAATGCCAGACTAGTCGACGCTGAGGAGGCTCTCTGAGAATGGTCAGAGAGATGTCCACTTTGACAAGCACATGATCAGATGAGCCGATTGGAGCAGAAGAAGAGCAGCAGACATTTTCAGGGAAGTTTGTCATAACCAAATCCAGAAGAGAAGATGCTCCGTTGACTGAGATCTGGGTCGGGAAATTGACAGATTGTGTCAGTCCCAGTGAGTCGCAGAAGTCCTTTGCTGAAGAACCATGGCTGGTGAGAGAGGTACCCACACCCAGCCAACTGGCATGGTGACAATTGAAATCACCACATATGAGGAAGAGAGAGTTGGGATGGGTCGATAGAAGTTGGTCCATATTATCAGACAGCGAGATGTAGATGGAGTCATCGCTGTTTGGTGGACGGTACAACACACATATGAACAAAAGGTGGGAGCGAAGGGGAAGCCGTAGCCAAAGGTATTCCTGGGGGTGAGGTGGAGAGAGGGCAGTGGAGGGCGAGTGAGGAAGAGAGTTTTTTATAAAGATAGCAACCCCACCTCCAGGACGAGGCCAGTCTATCATACCGGAGGAGGGAGTAACCTGGGAGAGATACCAAGGCATCAGAGACATCATGAAGGAGGAAAGTTTCTGTTAAGCAGATCACATCTGGTTTGTCAGAAGCAACCTGTATGGAGAGATCAGTCAGGTTTGAACGAAGGCCCCGGATGTTTGAGGTCCATACCGTTAATGAAGAGGAAGGGGGAGCATCGGGTCCAGAACAGGGGGGGGGGAGGGGTAGGGTAAGATGTGGAAGAGGAGGAAGAGGTAGGGAGAGCTGTTGAAGGTGTGTCAGAGATTTCAGAGATTTCAGAATAGCTTGGAGAAAGGGAAGAATGGGGCGGACAAAAGGTTTGATGGAGATTGGGTGAGGCACAGTGAGGTGTTATTTGAGGAGGGGGAAGAGCGAGGCAGAAGGTTGGGGGAGATGAAGAAAGTTGGAAGGGGGAAGAAGCAGGGAGGATGCTTTGAGGAGGAGGGGTGAGAGGGGAGTCTAGGAGGGGAGGAGCGAGGGAGAGTCTCGGAGGGGAGGGGTGTGGGGGGAGTTTAGGACGGAGGGGAGGGAAGGGGCAAGGGGGGAGATTTGAAAGGGATGGGTGATGGGGAGGATTTGGAGGGGAGGGGTGAGATTGGATTTTGAAAAGTGTACGATTCATGGGAAACGAACATTTTTTGCAAAATGAGTTTGAGACCTTCGAGTCAAAAATACGTTTGAGGACACTGAAGGAGGGGTGGAGTTCTGGATAGTTTAGGGAATGTAGAAAAGAGGAACTGTCAGAGATGGTATTATTATTATTTTTTGGAATGAATAGATTTGGTGAGCAAGACGAAAGCATCCTTTTGTAGGAAAAGAAGAAAAGGGTGTTATAATATATGAGAAAATAGTTGTTCAGGGGAGAGATTATACATTTCTAACCACGTGCTCGCGAACGAAGAACGAACGAACAAATAAGAACAACAAATAAACGAATAAGACCTGGGAAGGAAATCTTTTTTTGGGGTTGTTTTTTTTTGAGTAGAGATATTAAACAAGGAGGTATGGGGTGAACGACTGGGACGAAACAGAGAACGAAAATAATTGCAGCGCATTCGACGATTCGCTGAGAGAAAAACAAAACCACAAGGTCAGAGACGGTACGGTAGCCTAAGCCTACGAGTACTAGGCCGCAGAATACTCGATACGCATTAACCGACGATTGTGTATACATGTACGAAAAATTAGCACCGAAAATTTTCCAAAAGATATGCTATAGGTACATACACCGAAAGATAGATACAGTCTCGACAAAAACACAATTGAGAAAGATCACTTAGATTCGAAAGCGTGAGCGCATGGAACAGCTTCGAAAAGACGTGACCTCGCCGTGATCTCAATGGATATGGCGGCATGCTTGGATATCTTATTTATTGATTCTGTTATATAATAATTGTTTTTCAGACTTTAAAATGTTTATCACACCAGGAAGGAACCATGACTTATTTTTGGTTCACGAGTTATCAAACAGAGTGACCACTATATTCGTCATGGGTGTGTGTCTGTGTGTATGTCTGTCTGCAGCATAACTACCCGATGTCATCCGATCTTGATGAAACTTGGGTGGGAGGTTGATATCATGATCTGGTTGTGTCATGCCTAGAGTGGGCGTATTGCGCCCATTGTGGGTGGAGCCCCACCCGAAAAAAGATGTCTTTTTAGGGGGTAATTGAGTTCAAGCTACATCTTCTCCGAGGGAGTTGGTGGAATCTGACAGGGGTTTCGGTATTTGAATAGGCCAATGTCATGTGTCTAGCCCCACGGAGCTCAATTTTTCATTTTCGCCCCAAGGTCAAGGTCACAAGGTCACGAAATTTTAGAAAAGTCGATTTATGATGGTTTTATTACATTGTTCGCTTCCTGATGGGGTGAAATGTCGTACATGATCTTATATCATCACATACATCATGAAATACAAGTTTTCCAACGAATTTCAGAATATTTGACCTTTGAAGGTCACAAAGGTCAAATTTTCAAAGTTGTCGGATTCGAACCGAATTTTCGGTAATGCGTAGCTAACTAACCTCATAACTGATTATACATTATTTTCTATCTCATTTCAAGGTCAGTAACCTTCGTTTTGACGTTTCCAGGCCAGCACCACACACTTACGTACAGCTGGCTCTTAAAGGCCTGCGCATGCAGCGCATTGGGGCCCTTTGTAAATAGGCATGTACACCGCATCTGCTGACACCTGCCACGTGGGCCCCCGACCCCCCAATCCGGGCCTGTTTGGGTTATAGTCCGTCCTTTGTTATTGAATACCGCTCGCTCGTGAACCATCGTCGTCTCCTGACTTGTTCCTTTCTCTTTTTCTCTGCAGGATTTCATCCTGTGAAAGAGCACCTCCCAAGGCAGCTGGGAGGCTGGACCGGACCGTTTGGACCGTGGTTACCGCAGTGTCGAACCTCTGCCTGCTTGCTGCTGCGACGGGACTTGGAACATCTAAAAAATGAGTTCTCAAAGCCCTCTGGGTAAGGGATGCTGTGTTGTCCTTGCTGCAGATGACCACTTGACTTTTTTTTTTTTTTTGCATGTGCCTCTTGTCAGTGTGGGACTCCCCCTCATCCATTCCCATTGGATTGGCATGGAAGTTTAAGGAAGTGGCTCTTGAAGTAAAATTTTGCGCAATTTTAAAATGTGGCTTATTTTGGATCCGGTAACGGTTTGTAGCATGTCATAATAAATAACTAATGTGATATGGTATCACAAACTGGTGACCAAGAGAGGGTTTTGGAAGAAGCCAAGGTATACCAAAGATCAGATGGAGATGAAATTGAAAAACGTACCGGATGGAGTCCAATTGCCTTAAATTGCATTAAACTGCATTAAATTGCATTAAAGCGAACATATAATGAACTATGTGGAGGGAGGACTTCGTTATGCAGTTGCAGATTGGATGAGCTGTTCAAGTCAAAGAAAGCCGTTTGTTTCCGCATCTTACACCCGACAAGTTTAGGGTTATTTTCGGCCAGGCTAGGCCTGGATTACCAATGGCTGTGGCAGCAAACTTTATTTTATTTGTACTTCCGGAAAGAAGCTTGCAATGCTTTTGTTTAAAGACAACTGCTGAATTTGACGTTTTGAAGTGAGATCTCAGCTCAAGTGTTCTTCATTTTCTGGACAATTTTATTTGGACCTGTTTGTGTATTGGGTCGTTGTTGTAGTGCAGGTATTCCTCATCGTCATTATCAATGGTGGTAACCACTTGTATGAGACTTATACTTGCCTACAGGTCACAATTTTAAACCGATCTTAACGAAACTTCACCAAATGGTAGAGTTGGTCATAAGCAAGAAGCCTATTGTTTTTGTGGTCAACATAGGCCAAAGGTGACCAGCTTAGTCAAGTTTCTAAAATCCTCACTTTTCATCCGATTGACTTGAAGTTTTAAGAGGATTTGCACATATGGTCACTGAATTCAACCACAAAGTATTTTTGAGGTCAGCATAGGCCGAAATGTCAACATAGGCCAAAAGGTCCACATAGACCAGATTTCTAAAATCCTTAATTTTCCTCTGATTGACTTGAAATTTTAAGAGGATTTGCATATCTGGTCACAATTCAACCACCAACTATTTTTGAGGTCAACATAGGCCGAAATGTCAACATAGGCCAAAAGGTCCACATAGACCAGATTTCTAAAATCCTTAATTTTCCTCTGATTGACTTGAAATTTTAAGAGGATTTGCATACCAGGTCACTGAATTCAACCACCAATTATTTTTGAGGTCATCATAGGCCAACAACTTATTTTAGGGACTTCGCAAGTATCGCGCTATGCACAACATATTTCATGTTTGTCTGTATGTCTGTATGTCAGTCGCCGACAGGTCACAATTTTCAACCGATCTTCACAAAACTTCACCAAATGGTAGAGTTGGTCATAAGCAAGAAGCTCATTGTTTTTGGAGTCAAAAGGGAATAGGTCAACATGTGCTAAAGGTCACCAACAACAACAAGCATTTTAAGGCCATTTTCCCTGTTAGAGCAGGGGTTAGCCTTGCAGACCCTATGACAATCTTCTCCATTTTGCCCTATTTTCTGCATCTCCCCTTGTTAACCCCCTTGCCCGCATTTCTTCTTCCACTACCTTTAGCCAAGTCTTTCTCGGTCTTCCCCGTCCTCTACTTCCTTCTACATTCATTTCCATCACTCTTCTCAACCAGTCACTTTCATCCTTCCTCAACACATGACCAAACCATCTCAACCTGTTTCTCTTCACAGCATCCATCACAGGCTCCATTCCCATCATCTTTCACAATTCATCATTTGTCTTCCTCTCTCTCAACGATACTCCGCACATCCACCGAACCATTTGCATTTCCACCCTTTCCAGCCTTCGTTGTTGCTTTACGTTCATTACCCATGTCTCGCTCCCATAAATCATAACACTTCTCACACATGCAGCGTACGCCTTTCCCTTCAGCTTCAACGACACTCCCCTCCTCATCAGCATGCCACTCAATTGGATTACTAAATCGCCTCAATAGGTGATTTGGTAATCACCACTCGCTAAATTACTAAATCACCATTAGCTAAAGGTCACCAAATTTGTTAAATTACTAAAATCCTGAATTTTCATCTGATTGACTTGAAATTTTAAGAGCATTTGCATATGTGGTCACTGAATTCAACCAACAATTATTTTTAAGGTCAACATAGGCCAAAGGTCAACAACAATTTCACATTTCTAAAATCCTCAATTTTCTTCTGATCGACTTCAAATTTGAATAGGATTTACATGTCGGCTAACTGAATTCAACCACCAACTATTTTTAAGATCAGCTTAGGCCAAAAGGTCAACATAGGCTGAAGGTCAACCACTCTTTTTGAATTTCTAAAAGCCTCAATTTTCATTTGATTGACTTGAAATTTGAATTGGATTTTCATGACAGCTAACTGAATTCAACCACCAATTATATAAGAGGTCAAAAGGATGCTCTACTGAGTGCCATTCTGCTTTGTTCTGTTTTGCCAACTGTCGCTCTATGAGTTATTTTTCATTTGTCTGTTTGTCTGTCTCTGAGCAGGATGTCTCAAAAGGTTATAGACTGATTCGGATGAAACTTGGTCAACAGGCTGGGGCTATGACTAGGCCAAATTGGTTAAATTTTGGTGAAGACCAGGGTCCAGATCCGAATCTGTATACGAGAATTTAAAGTGATTTTTCATCATTGGCCGATAGGGCCAAAACGATATAGAGCACGATATCTCATAAAGTTATGGACGGATTCAGATGAAACTTGGGGGACAGGCTGGGGATGTGACAGGGCCAAATTGTTTAGATTTTGGTGAAGATCCGGATCCGGATTCTATTACTTTTTGAAAGTGATTCTTCACTATCGAGAGATAGGGCAGAAAATGATATACAGTCACGTGAAAAAGTAAGTACACCAAAAAGTAAGAACACAAAAAGTAAGTTACACCAAAACCCATGTAAAGTTTTGACTTTTTCAACATATTTCAACATACAGCTATTTGATCTTCATTTCAGCAATATTGATAGATAAAGGTGATATAATATAACAAATATCATGAAACATTTACATTTTGTAATCCATTGTATAATTTAAATAAACATAAATGCAAATTTCGCATGTGGAAAATGTAAGTACACCCTTGGCTCTCATAGGTGGTATTTCCCCCTTTGGCAGAAACATCCTCAATTAGGCGTTTCTTATAACTGTCTACCAGTCTCTGACATCGACTGGGAGAAATTGTTGCCCACTCCTCCATGCAGAATTCTTTCAGCTGTGCGATGTTTGAGGGGTTTCTTACATGCACAGCTCGTTTCAAATCCCCCCACAACATCTCGATGGGATTTAGATCCGGGCTTTGACTTGGCCATTCCAGAACCCTCCATTTCTTTCTTTTCAGCCATTCCTTGGTGGATTTACTGGTATGTTTAGGGTCATTGTAATGTTGCAAGGTCCACCTTCGGTTGATCTTCAACTTTCTGACAGATGGCCTCACATTATCCTCAAGCACCCTCTGGTACAATGAAAAATTCATACTGGATTCTATGATGGTGAGCTGCCCAGGCCTTGATGCAGCAAAGCTGCCCCAAACCATAATATTTCCACCACCATGCTTTACAGTTGGTATCAGGTTCTTGTGGTCAAATGCTGTCTTTGGTTTTCGCCAAACATGTCTTCTGGTACTGTGGCCAAATCGCTCTACCTTTGACTCATCTGTCCAGAGCACAATGTTCCAGAAGTGCTGGTCTTTGCCTATGTGTTCATTGGCAAACTTTAGTCTTGCCCTGATGTTCTTTCTGGACAGCAAAGGTTTCCTCCTGGCACACCTCCCATGTAGATCAAATTTGTGCAGCCTCTTTCTAATGGTAGACTCGTGCACTTTGACATCAACAGTGGCAAGAGCTACCTGTAGGTCCCGTGATGAGATTCTGGGGTTCTTAGAGACTTCTTTCAGCATCTTGCGGTCTGCTCTCGGGCTGAACCTGCTGGGGTGGCCTGGCCTGAAGAAGTTGGCAGTTGTTTGGAATCTTCTCCACTAGTAGATGATCTTCCGGACAGTTGACTGATTGATTTCAAATTGTTTGGAGATCTTTTTAAATCCCTTCCCAGACTCGTAGGCATCTATAACCTTCTTTCTGAAGGCCTCAGAGAGCTGTTTTGATCTAGGCATGGTGATGCCGCACACTTCAACAACAAAGAGCAAACCAAACGAAATGTCTGAGGTTTAAATAAGACAGGTTCTACGAAGATCCTCTCTCATGATGTTCTAATCATTTGCACCTGAGCTGGTGCACCTGATTCTAATTTTAGGTATTTGAAGTAGTGATAAATGTAGGGGTGTACTTACTTTTTCCACATGCGAAATTTGCATTTATGTTTATTGAAATTATACAATGGACTACAAAATGTAAATGTTTCATGATATTTGTTATATTATATCACCTTTATCTATCAATATTGCTGAAATGAAGATCAAATAGCTGTATGTTGAAATATGTTGAAAAAGTCAAAACTTTACATGGGGTGTACTTACTTTTTCACGTGACTGTATGGCACGATATTTCAAAAGGTTATGGATGGAAAATGATAACTTGGTGGATAAGTTGGGAAAGTGACAAGAACAAGCCGCCTCGATTTTGTTTCAGATCCGGATGCAGATCCGGCCTATCATTGCAATACAAAACGTAAACTGTGTCGCCTGTCGGAGGCTAAACGTATGCGTATGCACTCTACCCAGTGCCATTCTCGTCTTGTATTGCTGTCGACATCAGATTGCAGGAACACTGGTTTCTTTGCATTTGGATCGTCATAAACTTTGGACAAACAAATACAATTCATTTGTGGTGACAGGTGACAGGTCCAAGAAGCTTATACATGAAAAGGGTAATGGAACCAGTTGGCAAGTCTCTATTTGCCACAGATGTATATTTGTGGTACTTATTGGTGTGGCATTGTGCTTTATAACCAGTATATTAATAGATCCACTTAACATAATAATAGATCCAGTATATTAATAGATGTAATTGTCAGCGACTCCTTGCTTTCTTTTTTCTTTCTTTCTTTTTGTCTTTCTATCCTTTTCTCTTTCTTTCTTTCCTTTTCTCTTTCTTTCTTTTTCTTTCTTCATTTTTCCTTTCTTTCTTTCTACCTTTTCCCCCCTTTCTTTCTTTCTTTTTTTCTTTCTTTTTTCTCTCTCTCTCTCTCACTCTCCTCTCTCTCCTCTCTCTCCTCTCTCTCCTCTCTCTCCTCTCTCTCCTCTCTCTCTCTCTGTCATTCCTTCAGTAAACCCTGCTGTACTAGAAAATTAAAGAAGTACAGTACTGTCTCTTCTACAGTACGTATTAGCAAATTCGTATTTTTCCCTTAAGAACAAATCTAGGTCCTCAAGTCCCATTGCTGCGCACGTGTTGCGCTGTCTGGCTAACAGCGGTCTCGTTGATGATGTTGGCTTTGTACACTCTGATGTTGCCATCAAAGTTGCAGGTGACTGGCTAAGACAGGCATTTTGAATTTGGTGAATATTCCGGCACTCATGTTCAGGTCTACTCTTGGAAAATATACAGTGGCTAACAGTATGGTGCTGTTGTATGAGCCCGTGTGTATCTGCATGTTTATTTCTATTTGAAGCATTTGTTATTTTGGAATACAGTGGAGGTATAAATAATTCCACAATATATATTTAATGTTAATGGAACACTTTATTACTGTTGACGCTGCATACTTGGTCTATTGCTTCGTTTAAATTATTATATATATATATTTTTTAAACTTTGTGCCAACGTAAACCACACCTGTAAAGTTGCCAGAAAAGCTTGAGCACACAAACCCCGATTCTGTCCAAGAAGATGTGCAAGACCAAATCCATAATGTTAATTGTTTTGAGAGGGTTTTTTGAAAACTCTTTACATTTGTTCGAGTATCGCACAATCCTTGTTTTCAAGCAGCTCATGATGATTGAACAGAGAAGCAAGACTTGATCAGAAGAATACCTTTGGTTGCTACTTGATTTCGTGTGCTTACACCTGTTATCACAGACCCCTTGTAAATAAGCATTACCAACTTTAGTATCACAAACCGATCATTGCAGCGCCCAACAGTCAAACATTCGCTTCCTCACATGCTTTCATTGGGCCCGATGGCATATTCAACGTTACCCACTTGTATTCCGTCCTCCATTGTGTCCAAATTTAATGGTATATTTTGCTTCTTTTTTTTTTATCGGTGCGGTGAGGACAGCATCTATCCTTCGACATCTTGATTTTCAACCAAGCTCTCCCATAATGCATCGTGTACTCGCTGGTATTTACAATTGGCACCACAAGTAGAGCACAGGGAACTGGTCTACCGGATGTCGTGCTGCTAAAAATGCTTCACGCTTGGCTTGAAAACGGGGCCTTGTCAGGAGATTTGTATAAAAACAAACGGGTCCCGGTCGGGACATTTTTCTTTTTTTCTGACCAGGAAGTGGGCGTGAGGGGGGAGAGAGAGGACGGGGCCATGCTGGAGGTCTCCAAAAACAGGAGACTCCGGTCAAAACAGTAGGCTTGGTAAACTCTGCTTGTGGCTGGAAATCCGTTTGCTTCATTTTACCACCTGTCTGTTTACTTGATTTCACATATTGGGTGATTTTGCTCCTTTTGAAGTCGTTATGAATCTTTTAACCAGTTCGTGGAAAAAAAACAACAACATTTGTTTCAACATCTGTCCCAAATTATTTATTATTTCGAGGGACAGCTTTTGGGCTGTTCCATCATCTGCCTCGGAGTTGCCACCGAGGCAGAGGAGAGTCCTCTTAGCTGGCACCAGATGCTGAACGGGGGTTTTGCAGTCTGCGAGCACGATTTGTGGTCTGCAAGAGGCTTTCCGTTGTGCTTGGCTAGCAATTTAACGTGGATAAAAAAAAAAAAATTGGAGGCGGTCCAAATTCCGGATGTGCATTTTAATGCTCGAGATGGCATTTATTTCCTTAACCCAGGGCCACTGTCCTTAGAAGACCCTTAGACCACCGTTTGTGTGCGAGAATGCTTCAAATTTGTCATTTGTTGATCCTTTGGGGGATCTAGTGGTAGCCAAATGGTTTTGTTGCACTTTTTATGTCAATGGTAAGGAAAATGTGAAACCAACATTTTGTTTTTAATAAATTGGGCCACATTGCTGCCTTTCTGCTCTGGAATCGGGATCTTTGTGTTGTTTTGAAGGCAGAAAAATAGAAATCTTGCTAGGCGGTTGCGCATGTTACTACTACTACTGCTGCTACTACTACTACTACTACTACTACTACTACTACTACTACTACTACTACTACTACTACTATCATTGTTACTACTACCTTGACTTATTTGGCTCCAATTATACCTACCACCTTGCAGGGTTGGCCCAGGTACTTTTTGGCTCGAGTCTTCCATGAACTTCCTGATCTTCGACTGAAGGCAGGAATTAGTAATTTGTTCGGGATGCCAGCAATAGCTCGCCTCTGCTTCCTCTTCGCTAAATACTGTGAGATCTTTAACGTCCACCAACAATCAGTACTGGGAGATGTGGCCTCCGGCTTAACGTCCATCTGATGGATGGCACGCACATTGACTCCTCTCCCTGAATGAGAAACTCCAGGGTGGCAGTTTACATCTGAGTCGATATTTGCTCAGGGGTGAGTGTGCATGCCTTCAAGCTGTCCTGTAAGCCCTGCTTTGCTCTACACAGTTTTTCTAATATGTAGTTTGTCCTGCAGTTTAAGACGTGCATGCTCCATGTGAACTTCGACCTCGAATCTGATGTTCAAAGTTCAATACCTGGTGTTTTACTCCGATGATTAAGTTTCCCAAAATTGCTTGTTGACGCAACGCCGATGCAAAAACAAACCAAACCGTCACGTGCTGCTCGGTAGTACTGCTAATGCTCGAAGGAAACGCTTATGTTCACTTTGCGCATTTATATGGCTTCTCGTCTTGATCGTCAACCCTAACCAAGTGACGCACTCGACTGCACTGAACCTGCTAATGGAGAATTGGAAACGTAAATAAAACTTGTTATTTTTGCATCTCACACCTTTGCACTTTGCGTTGCAATTTCAGAAGGTTGATCCTGTTGTGTGTGTGTGTGTGTGGGAGAGTTGGGGTTTCCTCAACCTGCGTCTTCAACACTTCATTGGATGCTTCAATTTAAACTCTTTAAATAGCTTTGCGTTACAGGCTCCGCAAGGAGGAATGCTCATGTTTGGCAAGGCTAGTGGGTACACAAGAGGAGGAGGAGGGGGAGTACACATCTGTGGGTTTTGAAGGGGAGGGAGAGGAATAGGGCAAGAGTGAAGGTGTGTCTGTGTGTGTGTATGTTTGTGTATGTGTGTGCGGTGTGTGTGCGTTCGCATGATAATGTAAAGCGCCATGAGGGTCGTTTACTCTGCTTGATGGGGCTATATAAGACTCCTTTATTATTATTATTATTATTAGTGGGCAGTATCAGTAGACACTACCAACGATAGGTACTGTCACCTGAAAGGCTCACACATGAAACGTCGGCTTCATTTTGCTTCCCGTGGTAGTTAGCATACCTTTGTCAACTTTCAATCAATAAAACAATTTGGCAAGGACGGACTTGCATTGTGACCCTGCGTTCGCAAAGCGAAAGGCAGGGTTAAGCATTCGTGTGCGTACGTGCGTGCGTATATGTCTGCATTTTAAAAATTCATTTTATAGGCAACCGTTGGTCCGATTGGCATGAAATTTTACCATAGGAGCGCCTCTGCCTGTAGAATCTTTTAATTCATAATTATTACGTCATAGGTCACGTGGTGCGGACGCCGTCTTGGAAAAACGTTTCGCCTCTATATCTCCCAAACCGCTCAATGGGAAAAATTTAAACATGGCTCATTGTCAAGTACTCCCCATGGGGAATAAGATATGTTGAAGATGATGTCATTGGTGCCTTCATTATGACGTCATAATTAGACAAGTACAACACTTGATCTGATTTGTATTAAAAAAAAAATTGCTCTGCACCTGTTAGTCCGATGGACACTAAATTTTCAGAATATTAGCGGCTACTCCTGTATAAAAATTTTTTAATGCTAATTATGACATCATAGGTCACGTGGCGCAGGCTCCATCTTGGAAAAATCGAAAAATGTTGCACCTCTATATCTCCCAAACCACTTCATCGAAAAAATTGAAACATGGCTCATTGTCAAGTACTCCCCATGGTGAATAAGATATGTTGATGACGATGTCATCGGTCCCTTCATTATGGCATCATAATTCGACAAGTACAACGCTTGATCTTATTAGTATGAAAAAAAAAATTCCTCTGCACTTGTTATTCCGATGGACACTAAATTTTCAGAATATTAGCAGCTACTCCTGTCTAAAATTTTTTATGATAATCATGATGTCCTAGTTCATGTGGTACAGGCACCATCTTTGAAAAACCGAAAAACGTTGCACCTCTATATCTCCAAAACCGCTCTATGGAAAAATGGAAATGTGGCTCATTGTAAAGAACTCCATATGGGGAATAGGTGTTGTTAATGATGACGTGATTGGTGCCATAATTATGACGTCATATTTCGACGGAGACAACGCTTAGTCTGATCAGTTTGAAATTTATTAAACGTGATCAATGCAACAATTATATTACTAAATTATAAATTTATGACGTCATCGCTCACATGGTCTGGCAGCCATATTGGATAAAAGAATAATAATTTAAAAAAACATTCAAAAACAGAAGAGTTGGCTCGCAGCAAGTTGAATGTGCAGGGTAAGTATTCTATGAATACCATCTAGTTTTGTAATGTGGTGGAAAACTGCTCTTAAAATACTGCACCTGTGGCATCTTTGGCATCCCGGTGATCAAAGCGTTTTAATGAATGAAATGCTGAATGCCCAGGGCTATGAGACATTTTGCTTTTCTTTTAAACTCGCTTCAGGTTCCTCCTTTGTTTTTTGTTCCTTCACAATCGAGTGTTTTTCGGCAAAGTTCTATTTTCTTGTCCGTTTCTTCATGTTCTTTCTCATCGATAAATCAAGTCTTTATTGAAAAACTATCACGACCCTAACCATAAATGACGAAACTCGCATTGATCATCAAGATGAAGCACTTCGACCGATTTGTGAGTTCTGGAAACCAAACAACATTTTTAGCTCACCTGGACTGGTGAGCTTATGCGATTGAGCAGTGTCCGTAGGTAAGTGAGTGAGTCCGTAAACACTTCAGTCATTATCACTTGAATCAAACGTGCAATTTTGATGAAACTTGGCCACAAGCTTCATGTCGAACGCCTAACGAAGGTGTATTGACAGCATCAAAATCAGCGCTCGTGAAGGGAGTTTACGGGGAAGGGCTTTGAGTGACTGTTGCTTCTGATCCAGGTGAGCTTCAGGACCCACGACCTTATTTTTACTTGTACCTTTGAACACTATTGTTATCCCCGTGCTTTTTGAAAATATCGGGGGGGATATTGTAATTGGCTCTGTTTCTGTCTGTCTGCCCATCACACTATCTCCTAAACGTTTGTGCAGGAATTCACCAAACTTGCTAGTTATGATCACCACATGGCAAGAAGGTGCAAGAGCAGTATCATTTTTGGCCTGCCCCAAGGGCTCTAAGGTGGTGTCAAATGGTCAAATATTTAAAAAATGCAATTACGAGCACATTTTAAAACATTTTTTTATAATGAAACTTTGTAGGGCAGGGGGGAAGAGATTAACTCAGAATTTGATATTGGGTTGTTCATGGTGGATTAACTTGCGGGTCATGGGGCCCGCAAGGCTAATCCCCACTCTTGCAGGGAAAATGGCCTTAAAATGCCTGTTGTTGTTGTTGTTGTTGTTGTTGTTGTTGTTGTTGTTGTTGTTGTAGTATGGTGGACTTTTTTGCCATTTTTCAACTTCGCTTTAGGTGGGAAGCATGGGGATTTGCGATGGTACACCATTGACTTCACTCTCGTGCAGTTTCGTATTTGCCTTGGGCCACTTAGATTGTTTAACCTTGGGTGGACTTTCGATTAATAGAGTATATAGCTAAAAAATCAATTTGTCATGAAATTCTTTCTGATTTTCTGCACATACAGACGACCGACGTTTTAGTTAGAAAATGTCAATGGAAATCATACCATGCCTTTAAGGATTTTGTTTATGCATACGTACCTACTCTATTGCCTTTATTGTACTCTGACCATCGCTATTCCAATCTCCAGGCACTGCATGATGTCATTGTCGGGCACCGAAGGGGACCCGGCGATGACGTGCACCAAAAAGAAGTACTCACTCAGGTTTCACTCTCGTTTGTTTTTGTACACCACTCCCACCCTATTCCATTTCCAGGTGCTGCATGACATCATCGCCGTGCACTGAAGGGGGCCCGGCGATGATATGCATTGAAATGGAGTACTCAGTTTTCACTCCGTTTGTTTGTTTTTTTTTCTTGTTTTTTTTCCTTGTTTTATTGTTTGTTTGTCCAGGTGATTTCTCAGCCATCCTTTGAGCTCGGAAGCTGAAATTTGGGCACAATAGTCAACTAATTTGGCAAAATGGTATTTATTTATTTTTTGATTAATTAATTAATTTATTGTTTACTTAATTATTATCGATTTATTAAGTCCTTATTTATTTGATTTCTCATCTGGGAAATATCGGGCACCTTTTGAGCTAAAAAAAACAAACCAAAACCACTGTTTAGAGGCCATTTTTTCCCCGCTTAGCGGGGGTTGGCCTTTTCGGGGACCGTGGTTGTTGTTGTTTTTTGGGCCCCTTGTGGTTTTGATTGGTTTTGAGCTAGGAAGCTGATATTTGGACACTGCAGTGATCAAGTGATTTGGCTATAAATGATATTTTGTATTTAGTGATTAATCAATTAATCGATTAATTATTTACATTTTCAAATAATTATTCGATTAATTTGTTTTCAAAAAGTTACAGATTTCGATGAAACAGTGGTGGCTTAGGTATGCTATTCGCCAATTGATTAATAAATTAATTATTCGATGACTATTTTTTTTAAATTTTAATTATGTAATTAATCAATCCATTGTTGTACACCACTCCCCCCCCCAATTCCAATTCCGTCACCATGTGCTGCATGGTGGCATCGCTGGGCGCTGAGGGTGCCCCAGCAATGTCACGCGCTGGAGGATATGTTATTTATTTAATTGGCATGGGGGGTTGGGGGCGGTGTACTTTGAATGTAGCTCTACTTGGTTTTATTGTGATTAATTTCGCCATTAATTTATGATGTATTATCTCCATTTTTTTATTTTTTGGTTTTGTTTTGTTGGGTTGCTTCTTTGTGTTCCCTACTGAACTCCTGGCTCATGGTGCAGGTAACCCAGGTTCAAATCCTATGCACCATACGTTTGTCTGTTGTCTGCTTGTGTTCTTTTAATTAATGTAAAAGTGCATTGTTGTCTACTAATGTCTTTCTGCTGCATGGGATTACATGTACAACATCATTAGCTCGATGCAGATAAAATTGTATGCACAAATTTCATGTGCCTTTCGATAAATGTAGAAACAAAGCTATTGTGGACAAGGTTTCACACTTGGTTGTTTCCTAATATCGATGCAAACGGTTTAGAGCTTGCTCAGGTTTTCCATGAGCCTCGCTGAAACAAAGCTGAGACTTGCATGGTTAAAAAAGGTACTTTTTTCTACTGTGATAGTTGTCATTAACTTCCCTCTTCTTGCCAACATGATTAATAGTAGGTATCATTATTTTAAAACTTACCTTGATACATTCACAAGCCCCAGATTTGACCTTCCCATCAGTGTTCAGAAGCAACTAATCCAGATACACAGTCCATTCACTGGTAGCGATCCGTCCGGGTTTGTGTCGCACGTACCTGCCCACTCAGGCCTTACACATGCCCATGTGGTCATGAGTTTGCAGTACGAGCAGTTGCCCATTCGGCGAGCTGAGAAGGCTCATCACATCTTTCATTGTGAAGGATCACAGCCCTTTCCTCAGGTGCATTTCCAAGTATTTTCGACTTCTTTTAGAGATGTCTGAGCCATTTAAGGTAACAATTCTTATCGCCGACACATGATGTACTTTATGCCGCCCAAAACACGCAAACTCTCTGCTGTTTCAGCCCATGCACACCAAGCGTTCTCTGGTGGATTACGTCATTTCGAAAGTCACGTATTGCCGTTGGCCAATTGATGTGTAAAGGTAGGAGCGGTACAACTAACCTGAGTGAAGGTTCAGGGGTGGTGAAGTAAAGTCTACCAATGGTGTTGTTTCATACAAATGTCATACTTGACCCCCAAAAGGCATGTGTACTGTCATGTACATGTATGACATACAAATGTCATACATGTAGACGACAATATTTTGCCCAATTGTTTTGTATTTATAGGTATCGTAGTAGTGTTTTGTTGATTATTTGGACACTGGACACGAGTGGTGTTTTTAATTTTGCCAAGTTTGTTTCTACTTGCCATGTTTGTCAGATAACGTCTGTGGCAATCAAATAACTTTTGAGCCACCTTCTTGCCAAATCATTTCATGGAAAGAGAACAATCGTGAATACTGGGATAATAATTGTGGAAGTGGAATATAAATAGATCTGCAAACTCAACACAGGACCGTTTGTTTGCTTTTCTTCCCTCCTTTTGGCTCGGTCTGTACGTATTGGGCAAAGTTTATTTACTACGATGTAGTGTAAGCTTTCCCTGGTACCAGGTGCTGTGGCGGCGCATTCTAAGTCCGACACATTTCGACCATTGTTCGCTGTTCTCCTCACCACACTGTACATTGCCAGCAAATGTATTGTTGTTGTCTGCCATTATTTCCGATTAATTACCGTCTGCTATTCAATAGATGTGCACACGCTGTCACGCCTGGATGTCTCTCACGATCTGTTGCATACCATGTGCTCTGTTGGGATTGTCAAAAGGGCCTACGCAGAGCATTAATTGTCAAAGTTGTACAATTTTTCATTTCTTAATACTTTCTCTTGAATTGTGGAGGAACTTGCAAATATGAAACATGCTGGACTGCCGAGAGAAGTACGCTGAAGTCATTTGTAAGAAAATAACGTGCGATTCTAACCTGGGGTTATGGCATCATGACGGATGAATAAGTGGTCTTGTTACCTCAAACGGTTCACTGATATTTTGTGCCAATACATTTTTATGAATAACCCTTTTGCAGATTGATTATCTTTGTTGTCAAAGCTTGCAGAACATTTGATCAGTATGGTCGACTCCACCACGCATGCGTGCTTGTGCTTTGAACCGCTTCACTTTTACCTTTATGGCAGCTGCTCTAAAACATTTGCATTTTCATTTTCTTTCTGGGATACTTTCCATGGAAAACAAACTCCAACTACTTTTTGTTTTATCTGACTGAAGGCTTATCATCATGACCGTGCCTGTGTGACTGTTCATGCCGGACTGTGGCAGTTTTACCATCACCGGTGTAATAATAATAATAATAATAATAACAATAATAATAATACGACTGTTGGTGATGGTGACCGCGTCAGTACCTGCAGTGACTGTGTGAGAGTTACCACATCATTTCCGGTGATGGTGTCATCCGTGTCGGTGTGTGTGACAGTGACAGTGACCGTGTCACTGTAGGTGATGGTGACCAAGCTGGTGTTGGTGTCAGTAATGCTTCCATGTCGGTGCATGACGGTGACGGTGACCGTGTCGCTGTCAGCGATGGTGTCTGTGATGGTGACCGCATCAGTACCTGCACTTAATGTGTTGGTGACGATGCGTAACTGTATGAGAGTTACCGCATCAGTGCCAGTGGTGGTGATTGTGTCGGTGACGGTGATGGAGACTGTGTGAGAGTTACTGTGTCATTGCTGGTGATGGTGCCACGTGCGTGACGGTGACGGTGACGGTGACGGTGTCGGTGATGGTGTCGGTGATGGTGTCGGTGATGGTGATGGTGATGGTGATGGTGATGGTGATGGTGATGGTGACCGCGGCAGTACCTGCAGTGAATGTGTTGATGACGATGTGTGACTGTGTGAGTTACCGCGCCAGTACCGGTGAAGGTGCCACGTCCACGACGGTGACCGTGTCGCTGTAGGGTGTAGGTGATTGTGACCATGCTGGTGACCGTGACCACGTCGGTGTCTGTGATGGTGACTGTGAGAGTTACCGCGTCAGTGATGGTGCCACGTCTGTGGTGGTGACCGTGTCGCTGACGGTGATGGTGACTGCGTACGTGCCGGTGACCCGTGCCGGTGACCCTGGTGGTTCGAGCTGGTTACCCTCACCGTGTCCGTCATCCAGGCTGTGACAGTTAAAAACCTCTCAGTGTTGATGTCCAGCAACGTTACCTTGCACAGAAACCTGTTGAAACCAGTTGCATTTTTGGCTGTCTGTACCCTTTGAGTTTAATTGATGGCAACTTCATTTTGCTTTGCTCCATCGTTGCGACTTTGAAGCCTGAGAATCGATGAAAGAAGAATGGTGGAACCCTTGAGTTTCTATTACAGTAAACAGGCTTGTAGGAAGAATTTATAACTCTGTCTACAATACTATGGTGTATCAATGGGTTTTTTTATTTTTATACAACGCTCTGTAAAATTAGATCCTTTTTTTTTTTTCTGTAAAATTACTATCTACATACTTACTATCTACATACTTACTATCTACATACTTACTATCTACATACTTACTACCTTCATACTACATACTGCCTTCATACTACATACTACTTTTATACTATTAAGTATATTATACATATTAGAAAAGCAGTTGGCCATCGTGAAAAGTGTCACAGGCTCCATTTTCGTGTTTGGACCCAGAAACAGAATTATGACATGGCGCATTACGTCACGGCTTACCAAGAGGATTGGCATTTTACCGTGTGTGCGTAAATGTTCTCAGTTATTACTGATACCGAGTCTAAAACCATCGATAAAAATGAAATCAGATGGTGAGTTAGATTGGAGATAAAGGCGTGAGAGAGACTCAATGGCCTTTATATTACAGGCCTTTGAGTATTCATTTCGTTCTATAAATGGCAACTTTCATCGGATTTTCTTCCCGTTTTTTTTCAACCGAGTCTAAAACTATGCTAGCGACTGTGAAAAATGAAATGATATATCGAATTAGAGTTGAAATAAAGCTGTGAGAAAGATCAAGACACCACGGGCCTAACTAAACAGGCCTCAAAGCTATGCGAGGAAAGAAAATGGTGGATATTTGTTTTGAAGCCTCTCCCAGAATGGGTGGAGCTACTCTCTAAATGGAGTAAGCCACACCCCCGGACAAACAGACAGAATCACCTACGGCTATTATAATATATATATATATAACATATATCTATTGTTACGTGCTCTTCCCCGACCCCCTGGTCACGGTGTACCTCCGAGCCCCGAGAGGAGCCACGGCAGAAAAATGTGTTATTCTGTATGTCAAAGATCAATGGAGAAGCCACACCAATTGTTACTCACAAACAAATATTGTATTAAGATCACACAAGAATAACTACAACAATAATAGTAATCAAAAGTACAATCAATATATATCCTATGATGGTACCATCAGTTTCGTAATATGTAACTCACTGTGGCAACAACAAACACGGTCCCCGAAAAAGGCCAACCCCCGCTTTGCAGGGAAAAATGGCCTCTAAACGGTGGTTTTACTGTGCTCCAAGTGAGCGGAAAGAAGAAGATTCCCAATGTCTCTAATTCCTGGCTTCAAGCCAAAGTGGATTCGCTCCAGCAATCGTCAGATCAATGTCCAATCGAGACCAGAATCCCGTTGGGTTGTCAGTTACAGTCCTGCTGCCAAAGCTGTGCAAAGGCACCCTCAAGGCGACTGGGAAATCCAAAGGCGCCCTCCAGGCGACTGGGAAATCGCACCCTCGGGTATTGACGTTTCACGGCTCCAAATCGGCGACACGCAGACTTTCCACTCAAAAGCCACGTTACACACACACACCCAAGATCGACGTCTGAATGCGGTGAAAATGGTCGAAACGAGATGAAACCTTGAGCAAAGCGCAAGTCCTGCGCGAGTCAAAATGGCCGACGGCCCGGTCTCGTGGCGTAACGGCACGACGATGATGACGATGATTCTCTTCAGAATCCACCGCAAAACCTGACACTCAGGTTGATCTGTCACAGCGATAAAAACTCTGTCACAGGAATCCCTTTCCCGGGAAACCAAAAGTTCACTCATGACTCTTGCTCGCCAACGTTCGCCCAGACCTCAAAGCAACTCGGCTTTCTTCTCCGACTCACGCGCTCCCCTTCCTTTTTTCCTCTCTTCCTCTTCGTCGCCGTACGGTTCCTGTTTCATTTAAAACGTTAACCTTTTAACCTTTTGACAACAATAATTGCTATTTCCCTCAAACAACAATAATAATAATACATGGAATCAAAAATGTTTACAGTGGATGAAAACCACAACAACGGAAGTGACGAATCCGTAACACTTCCCCCCCTCAAGAAAGAAAGTTTGAACATAGTGAAAACTTTCTTTGCAAGCAATAACTCTTTTAACAAACAAAAGTAAAACTCACACCCAAATCATTATTTTCCCGTGAGCAATGATAATTAATATTTCCCAAAATAAAGCAACAACTTCCAAACCACCTACAGAAATTTCCAAAGTTAGTTCACTCGGGACAAAGCATCAGCAACGACATTGTCCCTGCCCTTTACATGCTCAATTTCCAAGTTGAACTCCTGCAAAGCGAAACTCCATCTCATCAACCTCTGGTTTTTATTTTTCATTTTTTGAATGAAGGTTAAGGAGTTGTGATCAAAAATCCAAAGCAAAACAAATCTATAGCACTTTTTGAAGGAGGCTGAGCTGAGAGCCAGGTTTCATGGTGGTTGGGTGGTGAGGCCTGGAAGTATTCACTACATGGACGCCTTTAGGAACGTAGAGTTCACGGTTAATCCATGTAGGAATCTTGGCTCGGCTGCTCCGCAGCATTCAGTGCTTCAAACTCTTCCTAACTTTCATAATAATCACGGTTGGAGAGCTTGGCGCTGTAGTCACGTGAATAGCGGTCTCCTTCTCGGCCACTACCCTGATAATCATCCCTTCGGGAGCTGCCGTAACTCTGGGAGCCTCCATAGTAATCTCGACTGTGGCCACCACCAAAACTACTACTCCCACCCCAGGAGCCATAGCCACCCCTGAAACGACCTCCACGTTTTCCTCCTCTGTAGCCCCCCCGACGCCCATGGCCTGCCTTCTCTACTGTTATGGTCCGACCATCCAAATCCTTGCCATTCAAATCCTTTTCTGCATCTTTGGCATCCTTTGTGTTTTCAAACGTGACAAAGCCAAACCCTCTCGACTTTTGCGTCTCCCTGTCTTTTATCAGCAGCACTTCCAAGAGTGGTCCATATTTGCCAAATATAGAGTCCAGAACATCTTCCCTTGTGTCAAAGTTCAGTCCACCTACAAAGAGCTTGCCAACCTTGCCTCCATTCATGACTCGTGTGTGCTGACACTTAGTTCCAGGGTACTTGACAAGACGTGCCTGTGCAAAGCGTGACGTCTGTACCTTCTTCTTCTCTTCAGAGCGTTTCCTACCCATAGCACGAGTCATGGCACAGGATGGAAAGATACCCGGAATCTCCTGCTCTAACTGTGTGGTGTTATTTTCCATACTAGGCTTTTCAACAAACATTGGGTTACCAGAAACTTGACCACCGGCCAAATCATTCCCAATAACAAAAGAGATTCCCTCTACAGGTAGAGTGGCTTGTAAACCTACGGTGACCAGTCCTGACACCAAATCAGACTTCAAATGGATGACATGAAGTGGAGCTTTAACATAGCCACCAACCCCCTGTAAAAGAACACTAACACCAGTTGCCGTCTTCTCTGACAATGGCAAAATGCCTTCAAGCATCAAAGATTGATGTGCTCCTGTGTCCCTCAATACCCTAACAGGTCTCTGGTTAGTCAAGTCTCCATCCAGTGACACAAACCCCTCTGAAATAAAAGGTTTGTAACCCTCTTGAACCAGGTCGTTCTGTGATGCCGTAACTTTGGCATGGGAACCTTCACAAGGCACTGTCCTCCAAGGACGATTTCTCGCATTTGCCAATGCATTCGGAGTTGTACTAATCTGACTCCGCTCCTGATTTTTCCTTTTCAGGGCATAACATTGGGACATCAAATGCCCAGGTTTCTTGCAAAAAGCGCAAGTAGGCCCGGAGGAAAAATTTGAGGTCTGCCTCGGGCCCCCCGGAAGATAAGTCTGTCTTGGAACTGTAGTCTTCTGATCCTTAAAAGTCGCGGTATCAGATTTGTCCTCATAGTCATCTCTAGGCCGCCTCCATGAATATTTGTTCTCCACCCCTGATTTACCATAACTCCCCTGGCTAACTCGAGGCGGGAAGTTAGGTTTGTGGAACCCCATCCTATGTGCCGAGGCATAGTCATCTGCCACGGTTGCTGCCTCATACAACTCTGGTACTTTCTTTTCATCCAGATGTACTTTAATGTCCGCGTGGACACACTTTGAATTCCTCCACCAAGATCAATTGTCGCAACAGTTTGAAGTCTTTCCCAATCCCCTTCGAATCACACCACCGATCAAACATGGTTACCTTCATTCTGGCAAACTCCACATGGGTCTCGCTCTCCCTCTTCCTGGCATTCCGGAATTTTTGCCGGTAAGCTTCAGGGACCAATTCATAGGCTTTGAGAATGGTTTTCTTCACTATCTCATAATCTGCACATTGGTCAATCGGTAAAGCCGAATAGATATCTTGAGCTTTGCCCACCAGAAGACTTTGCACTAACATAGTCCAGGACCCCACAGGCCATTTTAGCATTTGACCCACTTTCTCAAAGTGTAAAAAAAAAACTTGGCTACCTCCTTTTCATTGAAGGGTGGAACCAGCCTCACATGCCTACGAACATCCCAGGTGTTCTGACTAGTTGTCGAACTAGCCGGCATGGATACGACTTCTCTCCGTTCTCCCATTAATTCCAGCTCCTTGAGTTTAAGTTCCTTCTGATACTCCATGTAACGTTCCTTTAACTCCCTTTCCACCCTCCTTTACTCTGCTCTTTCCTTTGCTCTTCTTTCTTTGAGTTCCCTTTCAGTTCTCCTTTCCCCTGTTCTTCTCTCCTCGAGTTCTCAATCCTGTTCTACTCTTTTTTCCTTGAGTTCTCGTTCCTGTTCTACTCTTCTTTCCTCGAGTTCTTGTTCCTGTTCTACTCTTCTTTCCTCGAGTTCTCTTTCAGCTCTCCTTTCCTCTGCTCTTCTCTCCTCGGCTTTCCATTCCAACTCTTTTAACCTTTCCTGGCTCTGCAGTTGCATCTCCATTTTCCGGAGCTCCACATTTTCTTTTTCCTCGGGTAACCAATCCAAGGCTACCTCTGTCCATGTTCCCTGTCCCACCAGAGATTCTACCACCAATGTCTGCATCTCTGCTTTCTTCATATGAGCTCGGACCTCCAAGTTACAATGTTTGGCCAATATCAAGAGTTCCGATCTTTTTAACGTGAGGAACTGTGCCTCTTTAGGGGACGCCGCAAACTTTTCTGCATCAAACACCATGGTGACTATCAGTTAACACCTGTTAACCTTCACACAATTTTTTTTCCAATTTTTATAAAAAATTGGGAATGTTAGAAAAATTCCAAATTTGGGAATTTTGGGAATGTTAGGGAATTCTATCCCGGACGAATTTTAGGAATTTTGTCAGCAACGACGAGCCCCCAATTTCAATTTTGGCCAATTTTGGACGAGTTCCCAATATCCCGGACGAGCCCCCAATTTCTGTTACGTGCTCCTCCCCGACCCCTGGTCACAGTGTACCTCCGAGCCCCCGAGAGGAGTCACAGCAGAAAAATGTGTTATTCTGTATGTCAAAGATCAATGGAGAAGCCACACCAATTGTTACTCACAAACAAATATTGTATTAAGATCACACAAGAATAACAGTACAACAATAATAGTAATCAAAAGTACAATCAATATATATCCTATGATGGTACCATCAGTTTCATAATATGTAACTCGCTGTGCTCCAAGTGAGCGGAAAGAAGAAGATTCCCAAGTCTCTAATTCCCGGCTTCTAGCCAAAGTGGATTCGCTCCAGCGATCGTCAGATCAATGTCCAATCGAGACCAGAATCCCGTTGGGTTGGCAGTTACAGTTCTGCTGCCAAAGCAGTGCAAAGGCGCCTTCCAGGCGACTGGGAAATCCAAAGGCGCCCTCCAGGCGACTGGGAAATCACACCCTCGGGTATTGACGTTTCACGGCTCCAAATCGGCGACACGCAGACTTTCCACTCAAAAGCCACGTTACACACACACACCCCAGATCGACGTCTGAATGCGGTGAAAATGGTCGAAACGAGATGAAACCTTGAGTGGAAGCGCAAGTCCTGCGCGAGTCAAAATGGCCGACGGCCCGGTCTCGTGGTGCAACGGCACGACGATGATGAGGATGATTCTCTTCAGAATCCACCGCAAAACCTGACACGCAGGTTGATCTGTCACAGCGATAACAACTCTGTCGCAGGAATCCCTTTCCCGGGAAACCAAAAGTTCACTCGTGACTCTTGCTGGCCAACGTTTGCTCAGACCTCAAAGCAACTCGGCTTTCTTCTCCGACTCACTCACTCCCCTTCCTTTTTTCCTCTCTTCCTCTTCCTCGCCGTCCGGTTCCTGTGTCATTTAATACATTAACCTTTTTACCTTTTGACAATAATAATTGCTATTTCCCTCAAACAACAATAATAATAATAATACATGGAATCAAAAATGTTTACAGTGGATGAAAACCACAACAATGGAAGTGACGAATCCGTAACACTATATTATATTCTCTGAAGGTGATATGTCTGTCTGGGGGTGTGGCTACACCCGGTCTGGGAGGGGCTTCAAAAAACAAATATCCACCATTTTCTTTCCTCGCGTAGCTTTGAGGCCTGTTTTGTTAGGCCCATGGTGTCTTGCCCTCTCATATGGCAACATAGATGTGGATGTGGATGTGGATGTGGATCGTGGATGGCAACATAGAGAGTAACCCAGTTTTAGGACCGGCAGAGAAGATAACTGAGAAGGAAGTTGAGGAAGCGATAAAAGCAATGAAGAGTAGAAAAGCGGGAGGGCCGACGGGAGTTGTGGGAGATATGTTGAAGGCAGCAGGAAGTTGGGGTGTGAAGCGAATGACAGAGATCTGTAATCTGGTGGTGAAAGAAGGCCGCATTCCAGTGGATTGGGAACTGAGTACCCTCATCCCTCTATACAAGGGGAAAGGTGACCCTCTGGAGTGTGGCTCGTACCGAGCGATAAAGTTATTGGAGCATGGCATGAAGGTATTGGAAAGGGTGTTGGAGAGGAGGATAAGGAAGTAGGTGAAGATCGACGAAATGCAGTTTGGATTTATGCCAGGAAGAGGAACGACAGATGCGCTCTTTATTGTGAGGCAGTTGCAGGAGAAGTACATGGAGAAGAGGAAGAAGTTGTTTCTTGGGTTTGTTGATCTGGAGAAAGCATTCGATCGGGTTCCACGCAAAGTATTGACATGGGCATTGAGGAAGTTAGGAGTGGAGGAATGGTTGATCAGAGTAGTGATGGCAATGTACAAAAGAGCGTGCACAGCTGTAAGGACGAAGGACGGGAACAGTGGTGAGTTTGAGGTGAAGGTGGGAGTGCATCAGGGGTCGGTACTAAGTCCACTACTATTTGTAGCTGTGATGGAGGTGCTGGCTCAGAACGTAAAGGAGGGTTTACCGTGGGAGTTGTTGTATGCAGATGATCTGGTGTTGATTGCGGAAAGTATGGATGGACTGAAGGAAAAGATGAACACGTGGAAGGAATGTATGGAGACAAAAGGTCTGAAGGTGAATATCGGAAAGACGAAGGTGATGGCAAGTGGTAAAGCATGTGGTGAGGTGGAAAGAACTGGGAAGTGGCCCTGTGCTGTGTGTAGGAAGGGTGTCGGAGTGAACTCCATTCAGTGTACAATGTGCGCTGAGTGGGTTCATAAAAAATGTGGTGGTCTGAGAGGGTCATTAACCAGTGTGGCAGCTACATTCAAATGTAAGGTGTGCACAGAGGGAGCTGCAGATGGAGGAAATGTTGAGTTGGATCTTGGAGACGGCGTGAAGCTGGAAGGTGTGAAAACATTTTGCTACCTCGGAGACATGCTGAATGGAGAAGGTGGATCAGACTCGGCAACGGTTGCTCGAGTGAGATGTGCATGGAAGAAGTTTCGGGAATTGAGTGGCGTGCTGATGATGAGGGGAGTGTCGTTGAAGCTGAAGGGAAAGGTGTTTGCTGCATGTGTGAGAAGTGTTATGATTTATGGGAGCGAGACATGGGTAATGAACGTAGAGCAGCAACGAAGGTTGGAAAGGGTGGAAATGCGAATGGTTCGACGGATGTGCGGAGTATCGTTGAGAGAGAGGAAGACAAATGATGAATTGCGAAAGATGATGGGAATAGAGCCTGTGATTGATGCTGTGAAGAGGAACAGGTTGAGATGGTTTGGTCATGTTGAGGAAGGATGAAAGTGACTGGTTGAGAAGAGTGATGGAAATGAATGTAGAAGGAAGTAGAAGACGGGGAAGACCGAGAAAGACTTGGCTAAAGATGGTGGAAGAAGAAATGCGGGCAAGGGGGTTAACAAGGAGAGATGCAGAAAATAGGGCAAAATGGAGAAGATTGTCATGGGGACCGCAAGGCTAACCCCCGCTCTAGCAGGGAAAATGGCCTTTAAAATGCATGTTGTTGTTGTTGTATATCACCTTTATCTATCAATATTGTTGAAATGAAGATCAAATAGCTGTATGTTGAAAAAGTCAAAATTTTACATGGGGTGTACTTACTTTTTCACGTGACTATATATATATATATATATATATATATATATATATATATATATATATATATATGTATATATATATATATATATATGTATATATGTATATATATATGTATATATTTATATATGTATATATATATATTATATATATATTGTTGCGGATATGAGGACTATTTTTTTTATTGTGTGCTTTATTATTATTATTGTTTATTTTGCGCCTCCTGCCTCCGGAGCTGTGTAAAGGTCAAAGGGCGTCCCATAATTAGTCCATAAAGCATCCACACCACAGCCAATCATAGAATACCCCTGTTCGATAGCTTATATCTTATTATGTGTCTTAGGGTAAGGCCTGGCTCCCATTAACTTAAGTACTCCATTGCACCAAGTGAAAGAGATAGATTCCCTTCATTCCCAATCCCAAAACCTCCATTCCCCCTTTCGTCGATTGGCAATTACCTCCCCTCCAATAACCGCCATTGACCACGAGGCAGGGTCGGAGAAGAAAGGCGTGTCTCCACCTCGTCATAGAGGGGAGGAGTGAGCCAGCCCCACTCGACCAACCATGAGCCAGGGGTTTGGCTAGAGAGGGCGGAGGAAGAGCGATCGGGGAGGTTCGCAAAGGTTGAGGGGCGGGGCCTATATAACCCACGGCAGGGCTTTTCCCGAGGCAGAGGAGCTTTTACAACCCAGACGAGAGGGAGTCCAAGCAGTTGGGTCCAAGAGAGGCGCTTTGAGTTGAGTCCGAGAGAAGTCCAGAGTTGAGCTGCAGCTCGAGCCACCGAAACTGCATTTACTGCAGCTCGAGCCACCGAAACTGCATTTACTGCAGCTGGAGCCACCGAAACTGCAGCCGCAGCAGAGTGAGGCCTGGACGGCAGTTTGGAGCAGGGCCGCGAAGGAACGGCGGCTGCCCAACGAGTCGATCGTGCTGCAGGACCAGTTGGACCTCCCTATCCCGCCAGCCATCCATCTGCCATCCCTATCATCATTCCCCGAGTGAGTCTGTCCTTGTTTGTTCTGTCCCTGGGTTAATTAAGACTGTAGGTAAGCTAGCGTTGCACTGTGTATCTAATCTCGTCTGTAAATCAACGTGACTGCTTTCTTCCTACTTATATGTGTAAATAATAAATCCAATTCCTCTTCTGTACGTCTTCTTCCTCTTTGTATTCGGTCGCTTTAGAGTTTTCCCGATTGAATAGCGGTGGCGCGATCCGGCCAAAGTTTGGGGCAAATCGGGTATTAGTCGGGGAATAACTGTTCGGTCGCGGTTACACCACCGCTCGGTCAAAATAACATCTTTAACCGTGTCCGTAACAATATATATATATATATATATATATATATATATATATATATATATATATATATATATATATATATATATAAATATATATATATATATATATATATATAAATATATATATATATATATATATATGGTATCTGTAATCTGGTTCTCCAACCTAATGAGCCGACAACATGACGTCATCGCCATGCATGTCCGCATTGCCTGCAAAGCTCCAGAGGAACCATCTAGCAGTGCGTCATTACGGATTATAAATTCAGATACTGTCAAGTGCATGCAAAACTCAGTTACCGACCTGGTTTCGCCCTTGTTGGGGCTTCATCAGGGCAACGCAGTGAGGCTTCCATACACTTGTAATTCTGTGAACCTTTCGGTTTTTATATCAGTCACTATGCGACCTTCATATCATCAGTGGAGAACCGCCAGCAAGGTGTCCCATACAGCTGCTGCTGCAGTATGTATGGGACATGCATGACATGACAATGCGGACATGCATGGCGATGACGTCATGTTGTCCGCTCATTAAGTTGGAGAACCAGATTACAGATACCATTATTAGTAACTCCCAACCGCAACCAGGTCGACTCCATATGATGAGTGGATACCAGAGATAACGTTACCGTGTGGCAGGCGGTGCTTATCGCTCCCAGCAAGGTGCAATATATATATATATATATATATATATATATATATATATATATATATATATATATATATATATATATGTATATATATATATATATATATGTATATATATATATATATATATGTATATATATATATATATATATGTATATATATATATATATATATATATATACACAGACTCTCCTCGAGTTACGACGTAGGTGACTTACGACGACTCGCACTTACGACCGTCGCAAAAATCTCAGTTTCTCCTTGTGCCTCACGCTGACCTGGCAACATCCCTTACGCTCCATCGCCTATAAGTGTGTGTGTACCGTACTGCCATCATCATGTCTAGCAAGAAGAAGAGTGCATCCACTGGTGGATCAGAGAAAAAGAAGAGGAAGACGATCGACCTGGAGTTAAAGATGAAAATAATCGTGCAGCTCGATCATGGTAAAAGCGTGGCCGTCATCTCACGTGACTTAGGCCTGTCACATTTGACTCTGCCCACCATCATGAAGGACAAACAGCATCCGAGAAGCTGTGAAGGGATAGGCGCCCATGGGAGCTACCATCATCACCAAGATACAGTGCATGGATTGTACAGTGTTTGGATTGGATTATGGGATTTAGGTTGTATGACTTTTAACAAATGATGCTATGGTGGAATATGGACTTGGAAATATGTAATAAGTAATATATAATAAGTCCATGAGGGGTGATTCGACTTACGACCACTTCGACTTACGACCTGCTTGTCGGAACGTAACCCCGTCGTAACTCGAGGAGAGTCTGTCTCTGTGTGTGTGTGTGTGTGTGTGTGTGTGTGTGTGTGTGTGTGTGTGTGTGTGTGTGTGTGTGTGTGTGTGTGTGTGTGTGTGTGTGTGTGTGTGTGTGTGTGTGTATATATATATATTAGGGTGGGCTTCAAAAAAGCAAAATGCAGATTTTCTCCGGGACATGGTCTACGTTTGTTCCTTTTGGTGTCAAAGGAAACCACACCAAATTTGAATGGAATCCAATAATAGTTAGGGGTGCCACATCAGTGATGAATTTTCCCCCATGTAAAAATAGGAATTCCCATTTTTTGGGCTGTATATACACAAAATAAATACATAATTATATATATACATTAAATATAATATTAAAAATAAATATATAGTAAATATACATTAAATAATAAATATACATAAATACACATTATACATTATATATATACAATATATTATACATACAGTTTTGAGACTTCCTATGATCACTATCTGGGCAATTTTCATGCATGTTTTGTACAGGTTCCCGGGGTCAGGGGTATGCTTTTTTAGTGTGTAATATGTAGGCCTAACTTATTGACTGTGGCTCTTTTGTAGAGAGTGACCCTGTGGAGTAAGAATTAACAGGATTTTACCCACATTCTTGCTTATTTTGCAGATATGGCATGTGCTAGTACCAGTGTTTCATTGAAAACTCGGGCTCAGGATAATGTGTATCTCATTGGGTCCACTTCTGGAGATGCCATCAAAGGTGCCAAGCTCCCGACTGTGCATCAATCTCTTGTCCTGTTTTTCCATCACCTGAAGAAGGAGAATCGCACTGCCTGGGAGAGTGCAACCCTCACCATTGAAGAGGTTGTGAAGTTCTGGGAAAAAGCTCACCTACCTACAACGACGAAGCAGCACTGCGTCCATCGTTTGGAGAGGCTATATGAAGAATGGAGGAGCCTCCAAAAAGGTGCAAAGCGGGGTGGTGCGACCCAAGAGAAAAAGGAAGCATCCTTCAAGGCCTCCTTGGAGAAGACGTTTGATCTTAGGCATGCAGATTCGGAGGCCATAATCACCAACCCCGAGGACAGGAAGTTTCTTCACGATCAATTCTCAGAGAGGAAGGCTTCAATGGGATCTGTAGACACTGTGTTGGAAGCAAAAACGTTCTTGTGTGTTTGAAAGATCAGCAGCCACGAGATGATTATCGTGAACTCCTAGAACTGACTGTCATCTACATGGGAGGAATCCCACCTCGTGGAATCCGGATCATGGCTCCAGGAGCAATGCACAGAGCCAGATGGATGGCAAAAGCACTATATTCACTACAGGTGTTCATGTTTCGGTCAGAGTTCCACTTGACACTTCGAGAGGCGAGAGAACTCTGAGCGTTCAGCATTTTTGTCTGCCTTGTGTATGTACAGGCTTGGTTTCGGGCTCCACAAGCTATTGAGGCTCCCCTGAATGACATTAACCTCTTCAAGAAGTTGGAAAAGTTTGAACAAATCAATCAGAAGATGGCTCAGGCAGCCTTGAAGGCACTTGGCCGCCACACGTGGTACATGAGCCCAGTACTAGTGGCATTTGCATTCTTTGACACCAGAATTGACAAAGAAAGCAAGATCAATATGATTGAAGCATTGAAAAATGACGGTGAAAACCCCTCTCCAAAGAGACCAGCTATCAAACGAGGAACCACCCTGTCAATCGCTGGCCTCAGAACAAAACACACCAAGCATTTCTTCAGCATCCTAGGGACCCCAACTGATTGGATGGATAAGGATCCTGGTTCATGGGAGCAAGAAACCAGCTTTCAGGAAGCAAAGAAAGCCGCCAGTGGCTTAGTCGTGGTGAACGACAGGGCAGAAAGGGGTGTCGCATTGATACAAGACTACAATAAGCTCCTTACAAAGGATGAAGAGCAAAAGCAAGCTCTGCTCCAAGTTGTTGCTGCTCACAGGAAGATGTACCCCGATGCCAAGAAGGCAACAGTGGTGAAACAGGCCCAGAAACAGGAGTTACATTTCTCATTATATTTGGGTTTTTAAATATTATGTGATATGGTGTCTCTTCATTTTATGAACTGAACATTTGGATTGTTATCATTGAATTTGAGTTTTCATAGCAATATAGTGCTATTTGTGCAGCTATTGTAACTTGTGTTTGCTAGAATACAAAGAAAGTGAGTGGAGGGTGGATTTTCATAAAACAAACTTCTGGTTTTGCTTTCGATCCATATATAGAAAAGTTTTGTAGACACCTTTAGTTTGAAGGCTGATGTGGCACCCCTAAATAAAATCAGATTGCTTTCATATTTGGTGTCTTTTCATTTTGGAACAACAGGAACAACATAAAGCCATGTCCCAGTAAATATTTTAAAACAATTATTTTGAGCACCACCCTAATATATATATATATATATATATATATATATATATATATATATATATATAACTATATATATCATATATATGTCGAAGCTCTTCCATGATTCTTGGATCATTGTGTTAAAATTTCAAAAGTCTGTTGCATGTGATGGAATACATTTTTGATTTCATTCTCCTGCTCTCTTTTACTCCGCTTGCTGTTATAGCCGAGGCATTTTTCCAGTGCTCTTGTGGGTTGCAATGAGTAAAATGGGTTCCCAAGAGGGGGTGGGGGGAATGCTACAAAACCAGGAAGATTTTTGTACTGCTGGTGGTAATGCAATACCTTCCTCTGGAGTAACAAAGATCACGTGTCCAGCTTCCAAAGGCTATTTTGGTAGGGAATGCCTTATTTCGTTGGTATGTTGTTTTGGCTGGCTGCCTTCCATTTAAAAAAAAAATATTTCCAGGCCTGTTTTATTTAAAATAAAAAATTTTGTTCTTCCCCAAGACACTTAAAATAATTTCCGATTTGATTCACAATGCGCTCAAAGCTTCATCCGTTTGGCGTTTTGAAGATGGATGGATGGTGGACTCGCTTTTACAGGACTGTGAGGTTAATCACAATGTTGTACACTTGTGTTGAATAAGTACGGAACGAAAAATGGTGCAAATGTGCATTTTGAGACCATGATTGGAATTTGTGAAAGTTTGTATCTGTGAATATGGTGGCGATGATGCAGTTTTCTATGGAGTCCGTTTTGCTTTGGGCTTTGTGTGGCACCTGTCGATATTTGAAGGTGACGAAGAGGTATGCCATGATCGTCTGAAGGGCATCAGTGGTTTTGAAACCGATCTACAGTTTTGGGTTTTACTTCTTTTTGAGCTCAGACTTTTGGTTTCGCATCGGATTTCGAGGTAGAACGTTTTGGAATGATTGTTTTGAGTAAAAGAAATTTTGTAGAATTTGATTTATGATAATTAGTTGGTCTGTCATGTCAAGGTGGCCTTATAAATTGGCTGTAGTCGAGATTTCAGTATGAAAAGCATCGTGGCGTAAGAAGGTTGTGAATTTTTTTTGGGGCACTGTTGGTGTTATGGATCCCCGAGGCGTTTGCTACAATTATCAAGCTGTAAAAAGACTTTGCAAGAAAGTCGATGTTGACGAGCAATTTTGGTTTATTTTTCCCGTGCTCTTACTGGATAGATGGTTCCAATAAACGGCAAAAAAAAACTGGCAGATTGTTGTCTTGCCATGAAAACGCATGTGAAATGATGGCAGAACAGAAGAAGTCGATACACGAGGAAGTGTTCAGAGTGAAAATAGGAAAGATTAAATGCAGAAGTGCAAAAATAGCAGTAATCTTTAATATCCACTGCCGATTGAAAAGATCTCCCTTGCAGCCTGGATATGCTGATGGTATGGCTGCCATCCCCAAAAAGCTACAGGTGGTTGGAGGTTATGTTTTCGCTCCTGTCTGTCTGTTTGTCTATGACAATGTCTGTCTGTTTGTCTATGAGCACGATATCTCAAAAAGGTTATGGACAGATTCAGACAAAACCTGGTGGGCAGGTTCGGTGTGCGACAAGGACTAATTGGTTCGATTTTGGTGAAGATCTGAATCCATATTTGGATACGACACTTTTTTTGAAGTGATTTGCTTCTCCATTGGAAGTAAGGCATTTGGAATTTGGCCAGGGGTTCTGGCACACAGTTACCGACACTTTTCAAACCAAAGGTCAACGTATGCCCACACACTTGGTGCAGAGCATCGGGGGTCCTCACGAGAACTCAAACGTTGTTGATTGAGAACCAACACTGGACCGCTTCACAGGGTGGTGTGGAGCTCATGTCAGAAACGAGTTTGGTGAGGGCACCGGCACACAATGGCATACTCTTAAGAAGTACACCTTGGGATCTCGAACATCCACCAGCAAGTGCTTTAGTTGATGGGATGTCCAGCTTGATGTTCCTCCTCCGAAGGCACGCTCGTTGATGCCTTGCGCGTGAAATGTCAAGATGCCTGTTTCGAGTCTAGTCGAGAATTGAACCCAGACGAGACGGCAAAATTCAAAAAGGCCATGTGCTACCTCCGATTTCAAAACATACCTTGACATATCTCACATCCATGAGCAAGTGTTAGCACACAGGACAGCCGGCTTAATGACTCCTCTGCAGGATGGCAAACCTGTCGATACAGGAAAGCCTGGAAAGCATCAGCTGGTTAGTTTAATAGACTGGCTGGGAATATCTAACCTAGATAGCAAGCAATTTTGTGAGTGGCCTACCTACTGGACTATCCTTCCAGCTCCTCGGAATGAGGAGGCTCCTTTTAGGCTCCTTTTAACACGTTTATTATTTCATCCTTCCTTAGAAACGCACTGAAGGAATAATCCTCATTCCTGGGCTATTTGAGCAACTTTTTAAAGCGTTAGATGAAACTTTCTATTGGATTTTCTCCCCCCATAATTCGAGCCCAGCCTATCCAGAAAACTGATGCCCTCCAAACATGAATTCTACCTTTTCTTCCTGACTTCATTTAATACTTCAGATTTTAACTGCTTATCCTTGAAGGACGAAGACAACATCTAAATATTTGCTATTTTTGCCCTTGTTGTCCCCCGTCGCACCGCGGAGCGAAAGGGGGACTTTGGTTTTCCCCTCCGTCTGTGTGTCTGTCCGTCCGTCCGTGCGTGCGTGCGTGCGTACGTGCGTGCGTGCGTGCGTAAGTGAAGGACCGAATTCTAATTTGGTGTGTGGGGGCAACCCACGTCAAAATCCAAGATGGCCACCGCCATGTATGTCTGACACCATGAATGTCTGAACCTTGTGAAAGCGAAATATCTTGAAAAATAAGCGAGGTACCAACTTATAATCTGGTGTGTGGGTGTATCGAGGCAAAAGGAAGAACTCTATTGAAAATTGGGTCGCCACGTCAAAATCCAAGATGGCCGCCGCCATATACATGTCTGAACCTTGCGAGTGGAATATCTTGAAAAATAAGCGAGGTACCAACTTCAAATTTGGTGTGTGGGTGTATCTAGGCATAAGGAAGAACGTTATTGCAAATTGGGTCGCCACGTCCAAATCCAAGATGGCCGCCTTGCGTCTTCCACTTTGTCAACTCACATCACTTCACCAACGGGGGACCTAGGCGTAACGCTTGTTTACCTTGATATGAACTTCAGCCTTCATCTCATTGTCCTTGCTAATGCTCACTGCTCACCTGCTGCTCACTCAATGCTGTGTTGCCTCAAATGTGAACACTTGTATCAGGTGTACGACTTCCCATGTGCTGTGTGCCTGTACTGCTTGCATCCTTATGAGCATTAATTTTTTTTTTCCCCGATACCTTCTTTTATTCGTGGAGAATCTAGTCTAACACAAGTTACAGAATAACCTGAAAATACAGTTCAAGTGCACTTTGGTGGAATGTTTGTTTGTTTGTGAAGTGTCTATATTTGGACTTGCCAAAAATACATTCTGCCGCACGATGGCCTGGAGGTATGCACGCACACTCCCCTGCAAGCTGTCTAGCCTGGGTTCAAATCCCGACCCATCTATAGACTGTCATCCTGGTGTTATACAGGCAGGGCGATTAATCATTGCCATCCTTCGGAAGGACGTAAAGCCGGGTGTCCTGTTGCGAACCGTAGGCGAACTATCTCTGGCACCCTAAACAAATGACAAATTCCTGCCCAAACCTTAGTTTTGATCGCCAGGCCTGGCCAGCCACTTTGTGAAAGACTTGGGCCAAGCTTCCATCAGCCAACCCCATAATAAACTGGGAATGATTGTGGCCGTTAAGGAAGAAGTAGAAAAATAAATCTAGCTTCAAGCAGTGTGTGGGGTATGTTTTCAATGTTTTCTTTCTTCAAGTACAGCACATATCTTGCTTTAGGGCTCTGTGTGATTGATAAGCACAATTGCTTTCAATTATTTCAGTCTGTGCTTTGTGTGCGCCATTATCTTCTGCGTTGTTTGGTGAAAGACTATGGCGAAAAAGATGTGCTTCGTAAACTTGAGGATAAATGGTTCTGCCAGTGAATTATTTTGGATTCGTTTTCCATGATCATCTTGAGGGTTGGCCTTCATGGAACTTTTATACACGTCTCGAACAGAAACAAAGACTCCTTTACAGAAATATTTGTGTTCCACACATTATTATTATAATCATCATCAGCAATAATACACGTTGCTAAGTGACTCCTTATCTCCAAGACTAAAGCATAGTCCTCGTTTTGTGGTTGTTCTTGGTGTTACATTTATTTAGCGTCCAGGATGTGCGCCTGGCAGAAGATGACTATCTTTGGCAGTTTGGAAGGTCTAATGTGGCTGTTCATGTCATCAACGTCTGTCTGTCGGCGGTTTTTCACCAGACCTGTTGCATGAATATAATTTTCTCTGCGACCGCTTGTCCGATCGATGTGAAACTTTAAACATAGGAGGACTCGGAGGAAGTAAATGTTAATGGAGTTAGCATATTCCCTAATTATAGTTACCAAGCCCCACCCCCTCATGGCGGGGACACAGACATGCAGCTTACTCCGACATACGGGCTACAGGTCCTCTACTTATTTCCATCGATGTGGTTCTAGCTACCCACGACAGACGAAGCATGATACCTACTCAGATCTACCTAAATCTATACATGTCTACCTCAAATTCATAACAATATTCTTCAGAAAGTTCTCATGGAGCTCAATGGGTGAGCCCAGATTATTCTCCTCCTTGGAGAAGTCCAGATTTGTTTTGTTTGTTCTGGTTGATTTGTTTGTGAAGTAAATGTCAGCTCTTTCACGAGCCTCGATTCAGTATACAAAAAAAATAAATAAAATAATGGAAAACCCTAATATGTCTTGGCAGATTGGTATTGCAACAAGTCTGCATGTTGAGCTCTATTATTAGTCTTGCCCTGAAGGGCTCACGAGACTATTGCAACTTCCCTGTCTGTCTGTGTTTGTCCACGTCGATATTTTCACTTTAAAAACTTTTTTCTCTGCGACCGCTTGTCCGATCGATGTGAAACTTTAAACATAGGAGGATATATTGCTGATAACGCTGATGTCGTAGGTCCAATGGTATGGCAGCAATGTTGGAATAACAAAAAAATTTGGACATAATCTTCTCTAAAACCGCTCGAAGAAAAAAATTGAAGCTTCGCATATGTCATAAACTCCCCTTGGGGTATATAGGGTGATAACAATGACATCATCGGTGAAGTGGTATTCCAGTCATAATTGGTTGAATCAAAATCCTTATCTGAAATGTCTGAAACTTCATATATCTGATCTACGACCCAAAATGAGTGAAGAATTAAACTTATGATGTCATCGGTCACATGGTCTGGTGGCCATATTGAATTGAAAATAAAAACGTAAAAAAGCTTCTTCTCCAGAACCGCTTAACAGATCGATGTGAAACTTCATAAATATGATTGACTAGCCATGGAGAATATAGCTTTAATTATTTTTCATATTCGTCTTCATTGACGCAATTCAGCCTTAATATGCACAAGTGTTTTTTTTTTTGTATACCAAGTTTAGTCCTGTAAGAGCTAACACATAGTACATATAATAAAGGGAGTGGGAGACAAGAGGGCGAGAGAGAGAGGGAAGCACAACAACAGTAGAGAACAGGGACATTGGGAGATCTGCGGAGGGCTGGGGCGGGGTACACGGGATAAATAAGATGGACACCACATGGAATTTCAGGAATTCGGTCGAAAAGAAGGAACTGACAGGGCACAATAGAGCAGTGGTAGTTAAATATCCTAATAATCAATCGATAAAGCTATGGATAATGGCAATGTATGTGACATAATCGGGTGCATCGATGATACGGGTATACGTATGAGCCATAATAGTAGGGTTTAACGATGGTATTTTTGTTCAGATTCAGCATGTGAGGAGAGACTATGTGCTATTGGGCTCTTCTCGTTCAAAAGGTGTTTGGATTGTTAAGCCTCCCTCTATAGGATATGGGTGACTTGTATCTGTTGTCGGGGTTGTTTCTGCAATTGGTGCCCCCAATTTTTAATGGCACCCCAGAGTTTCTTAGACCCCGAGGAGTACTAGACCACCATTTAGGTTTTTCTTTTCTGCCAATGTCCGAGGACAATTAGAATGAAATTTCGCATCAATCGTGGGAATAAAAAGTATGCTGGTTGGCAAGTTTTTAACCAATTTTTTAAGGCCATGACCTAATTATAGATATTTTAACATTTTTCATCATAACACGACTAAGGTTTTTCTGATCAGAATGAAATTGCCCTCGAGATAGCCTAGAGAAAGGCGCATTTACACTTCATTTACATCATACCTCTTTGGATTAAAGGTCAAGCTCAAATAGTGGTCTAAAAAAAACAACATTTTGTTATCACTCAATTTTGCCAATTAATGTGGAATCTTAAAGACTGCTAGGTTCTTCCAAGATATCCCTGCATCATAATAGTGGACCTACACTGAAGCTGGCCTTGACTTACTTTTTTCAGATTGTGAGACCTAATGAACAAAAACACCTTTTTGAATAACTTAAATAATTTTCTTCTGATTTTGATGTTGTTTTATGGATAGATTTTAGATTGGGACACATTTTCTTAATATATGCTGTAACCCTAAATGTGGAAAGTCAAGTTCATATGGCAGTCTGAAAATAATATGACCATCATTGCATCGCAGGTGATGAGACAGGCTCACCCTTTGCGATCGCTGTGATCGCAGATATCTAGTTAAATGTTATCATTGCTGCTATTTGTAATCTATTTTGGATAATTTTGGGGTGTGCTTCCCTTTCTGAAATAGCATTATGCTTCCCATTATGCGGTGCAATCCAAGACTGGAGTACAAGTAACAGTGGACAACTTTTTCTGAAAGTTCTTGTGATGGAGAAGCGGGTTTTATTTTACACAACGTCTGGCCTCATGGTAGATAGTGAATGCTTCAAGGGAATGCATGATGATGATGAGGAAGAGGAGGAGGAGGAGGAGGAAGAGGAGGAGAAAGAGGAGGAAGAGGAGGAAGAGGAGGAGGAGGAAGAAGAAGAAGAGGAGGAGGAGGAAGAAGAGGAGGAGGAGGAGGAAGAGGAGGAGGAGGAAGAAGAGGAAGAAAAGGAAAAGGAAACTTTGTGAAACCAGACTGGGAAGCGTCATGGTTAGAACATCTGCTTGAATATTGGTTGAGTCATTCCAAAGACTCTTGAAATGATATGTGCTGCTTCCTTGCTTCAAGCTCAGCATTTATAAATGATAGAGAATGGATAAACAAGCATAAGTTGGTAACACCAGTGCAGACTTTGATGGGCCTAGTGGCTTCCTCCGCTACGTTGAAGTTCCTCGTGAGGGAACATGTATTATAGCAACATGCAGAATAATTGGGAGAGATAAAGAGAGGGTTAATGGGGATAGAAAGTATCATGGTATGGATAGAAGATGACCTGGTATGGTAGCATACTGCTGCCAACCTGGAGAACTGGAGCAGTCCTGGAGCAAATAATGGGATTGAGCACTTCCGCTCTGGATTTGACGCAAGTAGGTGAAGAGAGGGAACGGAGGAGTGGAGGTGAGCAGTTAACCTGCATTTTGAATTTTTCATAAGGATTCCTGGAACATGTGACCTATGGGGACAGAGGGATGAAAATTCCGATCAGGCAATGACTGGGGAGTGGTGGTAGAAAATAGAGATACCACAAATCCTGTCCACTACGAGAGAGCAGTTAATTAATTTTGCGCTTTTGCTTTTCCGTGTGGGAAATGCCAGTGTTGAGAGTTTTGACTTTCACAACATTCAGGTGATCACTTTTCGTGCGAAAGGTTCATTTTGAACTCTGTTCCTACAAAATTCCTCCAATTAGCAATGCTGCATCCAGCTGAGGTTTGAACTCCGAATGCATTCAAAGAAAATGCCACAAAGGTTAGATGTCCAATAAAACAACCAATCTGTTATACTCATCAGCTAATTGCATCACCATTCCATTGCAGTAACAATATTGCAAAATTGCAAAATGAGGAAAAGTTTATATTGTTGGCTTGCATATTTGTACTTGTGCTAGAGGCCATTAAGCAGAAATTGCAATCTGAAGAAGTAAAGTTGCATTTGCAATTAATGGGTAGATTTGTGGGCCCCTTGATGTGAGCAATGTACTCCGGCATTCCAAAGGTTGTGGGTTGTGGGTTGTGGGTTGAAATCTGGCTAAAGGCAGCAGTGTCAAGGATTTGGTTTCTGGAAACTGAGCTTGTTGTAGGAAAAGTACCAGGTTGCTCTTGGTTGTGGTTAAACACCTAGTTTGCTTACTAATCACATTTTGGAATGGAATGACCTGCCTGGTCTGGCACACATTTGCCTGTCCATATGTACGTTTGCATGTACCGGTCAACCCGTGTTAACAACCGTGCTGCTCTTGATGCTGCATTTTCATGCAATTTTGGCGTCCGAGTCTGGACTCTATCTGATTGGGTATCTTTAACCCATCGCTGCGCACCAGGACACATGGTTTTGCAATCGCTTCTGTGTGTCTGTCTGGGACGTAACTTTTTTTTTTAATCATTTGAGCTTTTGTCATCCAATTTTCAACAAAGCTTTATTTTGAGAATATGGAGAAGCCAAATTCATAATTTGGTCAAAAGGTCAAAGGTCAGCATCACATAAAATCGTCAATTTTCATCTAATTGACCTGAAATTTTAAGATTTGCATATCGAGTCACTGAATTGGTTCACCAATCAAAAGCTAAAAGATGATTTTATTTTATTAATTTATTTTTAAATATCAAAAGGTCAAAGGTCAAGGCTGCATAAAATCATAAATTTTCATCTGTTTGACCTGAAATTTTAATTTGCATATTGGGTCACTGGATTGGTTCACCAATCAAAAGCTGAAAGGTGATTTTTATTTTATTTTATTATTATTATTTTTATTTTTATTTTTTTAAAATCAAAAGGTCAAGGTTGCATAATTTTTTCTTTTTTTTTGTATACTGAATCGAGGCTCGTGAAAGAGCTAACATTTATTTCACAAACAAATCAACCAGACAAACAAAATATATAAAAAGAGGGAGCGGAAGACAAGATGGGGAGAGAAGGGGAAGCACACAAACACAACATTTGAGAGCAGGGAGAAGTGTGGGAGGGAGAGGGCTTGGGGGGAGGAGGCGTGGGAAGGGGGGGGGGGGGAGGTATAAAACCCCCAAAAATTTATACCTCTCCAACACAATTTGGTTGGAGAGGTATAAAACACAAGAAACACAAAATCGTCAATTTTCATCCGATTGATTTGAAATTTGAGTAGCGTTTGTATATTGGGTCACTGAAGCCGATTGCTTCTGAGGTCAAAAGGTCAATGTCACCTAAAATCATATTTTCTTTTTGTATTTTTTTTAAAGCTGTTTTAATCATATTTAGCATATGGAAGAAGAAGTCTGAACACAAAGCGAACGCAGACGAGCTTTGCATTTTCAAATGCTTTCTAGTTCTTATTTCTTTCATTTATTTTCCTTTTCATTTCCTTGGCAATATATGTGTGTGTGTGTGTGTGTGTGTGTGTGTGTGTGTGTGTGTGTGTGTGTGTGTGTGTGTGTGTGTGTGTGTGTGTGTGTGTGTGTGTGTGTGTGTGTGTGTGTGTGTGTGTGTGTGTGTGTGTGTGTGTGTGTATATATGTGTGTAGCACTTTGCTGCTGCATCAAACCTTTACCTGTGTAAAAGTCAATATCTTTGGGACACGGAAGTAGTCGATTCACGTGCAGGCAGCAGGGGGTTCGTGAAGCATGCATTGCTCGTATGATGCAAACCCTGCTGGTTTTGTGATTGCAGTGATCCATCCAAAGTCATCTGAAAAGGACATGGTTTATCGCCATCATTCAATGTTCAATCCGGAGCTTAATGGAAGAAAATGTTTTGCATGCCAGAATGGAAATTTCCATGTGGGACAGCATGTTCAACAGTGATACAACGATGCTGTTTTGATTTTGATCCATCTGCCATGCCAAGATGAAGACTGGTGCCTTGTTATTATATCGTCTTGTGCACGGTGAAGTCGCCGTGGTTGTGTAGAATGGAATAGGTGCATGGTAGCCTTGCTTATTCCAAGCAGAATGAGCGAAGAAATGTCGAAAAAGGACATGTACCCCCACGGAACCCGAGGCGAACTCCAGGGATAGGCTCTTATTTCCTGCACAGTCCAAACATTCCATCTTCCCTTCATTGTTAGAAGGACAAGCCGGGATGACTTCTTTTGGGATGGGTGGAGGTTGGGGAGAGAAGGGAATATTTCAAACATAAACTCTTTCATTAAGCTCTGTTTTCTTTGTTCAAATTGACGTAAAAAGGTCAAATTCCTCGTTTTACAGCTGGAAGTTGAAGCTTCCAATTGTAAATGGCATCTGGGCATTTCATTAAAATGCTGCTGTTTCCTCGATCTGCAAATGAATCTGTCACGGTTGTATATTCCAAGTGAGAAAACGTGAATGTATTAATTTTATTGAACCAACAAATAACTGAGAATTATGTTTATATGTCAACTCGATAAGGTTCATTGGCAAACAATTCTCCGTTGTTTTAATTTTGGCACAATTTGGTTGGAGTTGAGAATGGGGGAAATACATCTCCAAAAACATGACAAATTCATCTCTTGGATGATTTTGGTAATTTCCGAAGGGCTTTGATCTCATTCACTCGTAATGATGTGGTCGAGCAGTATCGGTTCGGTTTTGTACTTTTTTTTTCTTTTTTTTTTTGTATACTGAATCGAGGCTCGTGAAAGAGCGAACATTTACTTCACAAACAAATCAACCAGACAAACAAAATATATAAAAAGAGGGAGCGGAAGACAAGATGGGGAGAGAAGGGGAAGCACACAAACACAACATTTGAGAAGCAGGGAGATGTGTGGCCAGGTGATTTGTTGAGTGCTTCGCATGGTTTTGGATGCCCTCATAATAAAATGATGTTGGTTGGTCTGTAATCCATTCCTCATGTGCAGAAACCAATATTTTTTGTGGATTTGGGCGGATACTGTGCCATGAGACAGATCTACGATGGCAGCTATATTTACCCGTGACACCGAAGGTGGACGGAGGTTATGTCTTCACCCCTGTCTGTCTGTTTGTCTGTGGGCAGGATATCTCAAAATGTTGTGGACGAACTTTGGTGGACAGATTGGGTGTGTCACGAGGACGAATTTGATTATGGTGAAGATCCGGATACAGATCCAAAAATATTTTAAGTGACTCTTCACCATTGAGGGATTCGGGCCAACAAAACGGAAACTGTTCAGCCTGGCGGATGTATGCGCTCTACCGAGTGCTGTTCTCGTTGATCTTTAAATTGTGTTTCAAACAATGGCAGTGGGCAAATATGAGGTGCATCTTAATTGTGTTATAAAACAACTTCAGATTAATATGAGATTATGTAATGGCTATATTTTGCAACAGGATACAATGGGCTCTCCAACCATTCAACATGTGTGAAACATGTGCAAAATACCTAAAATGATGCTTTTTCACAGAGGATGTTCAAGGAAAATGTTATCTGCCTTCTACTGACTCCTCTCTGGCCTTGCACCCCCTTCTGTGCTCTGTCGGCAACGTTTCTGCACTGCGCTCCAGGTCTGCCAGCAACCCCCTTCTGGTGAAACTCCCAAAATCAACTCTCTGCTCACCTTCATTTTTTTCATTTCTCTTTTTCCAAGGTCTGGAACAAACTCCCACACTCTTCAATCCCACTCTTCCCTCCAAGTTTTTTTTTTTTTTTTTGAAACAGCTGTTCACCACCATCTCATCTCTTCCCCCATCAATAACCATGATCTTTTCTACCCCCATTAATCCACCCAAAACCCACCTCCTTCAAATCCCCTTTCTTTCCTGAAAGTCGTTGTAATGTCAATCTTTTTATCCCGTGTACCCCGCCCCAGCCCTCTCTCTTCCACAGATCTCCTGATGTCTCTGTTCCCTATTGTTGTTGTGCTCCCCTCTCTCGCCCCCTCTTGTCTCCTGCTTCCTTCGTTATATGTTCTGTGTGTTGGCTCTAATATGGGTTTCGACAATGTATACAAAAAAAGGGAGGCTAAGGAATAAAATATTTTTTTTGTAAGTCGATGTTACCGTACATAGGGTTTATCTATATATTATAGTAGCAGCAGTTTTCTGTCTGTCTGTTTTTTTTTTTCTCTTTCCACCCATTGGTTGGGCAGCTGGCCTGACTCCACCTACAGCAGTCATTCATTCGTACGAGGGCTGACTCCACCCACTGGCATTTTTCATGCAGTTCAGGCCGAACACATCATCAAACCTGTCATATTCACAATCGCCATGCCCCATCTTTACATTGCTAAGCAGAAACTTCCAGGAGCATGCTACGCAGCACTTCGTTACCTATACACCTCCCAAAAAATGGAGGGTTTTTTTGCGGAACGCTGTTTCATGGGTCCCTGCTCGTGATTATTAAAAATATTGTTACAGACACGACTTTGATGTTAAGGTGGGCCGAGCGGAATGGCCGTCGTGTCCGCACAAATTACCCGATTGTACCCGAACGTTGACGAAGCCGCGCCACGCTGGCTCAATAAGGAAAAAGAAGACACCCGGCTGGGTTATAATGACAGACACCAATGTTTCGATTCTCAATTATATTCGTACGGAAAAGGTTAGATTACAGGGGCTAGAGGTAAAGCACAGAAAAGATGGGCACTTAGACACAGGCTTATCTTAACCCCGGACAGACGACAGGTAAACGGGACAACGGCTGACTCACACGGGGGTTGATGGCAGGGAAAGGCAGGTATCGGTGGCTCCAGGTGCACCTGGGCTCGGGGCAGAATCAACACGGTTCGGTCCGGTCCAAAGATGCGGGGAGGTCACAGCGCTCGGAGGTAACGTTCTTTCACAGGCGGGTTCTCTTCCTCTCAGCGATCGCAGGCAACGTTCTTTCTCAGGCGGGGCGCATCTGACGTCACATCCGGCGCGGGGCCGCGTATATCCGGCGGGGAGTGACACGCCCTCGGCTCGTTAGCGCCGCCCCAGATGGAATCGGTCCGCCCTTCTGATTGGGTGCGGGGGGTTACCAGGCTCCGCCCTTGAGGAGGAGCTGACAGCCAGCCCCTCCGTGGTAACCCCGTGGAGCGCGTGGTCAATGGCGCTAATCGAGCCGGTGTGAGGACGCATCCTCCCCCGCGCCGCCGCCATCTCCTCTGTTGTTGTTGTAATTGTTGGGGAAGAAGATGGAAGGAGGTATGGGAAAGGTCCTAAACTCACTACTGATGCCATATAATCACATTCTGGTGCAACGAAGAGTCATAATTAATGGAAACGAGGCCTTAACTGACATAGACTAAGAATAACTAGCAAGATGTCCGAAAGTTGTCTACGTGTGGTGCGGTGGACCTGGGCACGACATTTAATGGGGGAATAAGGGGAAGGTCGGCTCTACTGATTGTTGTTTACATGCAATGGGACTAGGGAATGGGGGATTAGGGAAAGTTGGGGAGTATTGGAGAAAATAGGGGAATATTTACAAGCGGATATGGAGGCCAAATTCCATATTCGCAACATTGCACCCTTCTCTACCCTCGGGGCGTCCCGACCCGATAAATTTTTACCTACTTTAGTGTGGCACGCAATGTAGTTCCCTCTACTATTAACTCTACCCTGAGTGCGACAGTTTTATAGATATTCACAAATGAGTAAATATGTCCCCCTGCGACGTTGCACCCTTCTCCTCTCAGAAACACACCCACAGGATAACCGAATCCGGAAAGAATTCTCAAACTAAACATACAGCCGGTAGGGAGCATTATTTACAAGATTACGCTGATATCTACACTACGATCCAGGACCTGTCTTTGGAGGAACACATGCAGATGTTATGCATAGAGAGAGCGCGCTTGCCAGCATCGATACACCAACCCACGAGTGCTCTGTGGCCGACGGCCTTTAATAACGTGCAGAGCACCCTTCCCGAGCATCAAAAGCACCACCCCACCACCAATCGGTGCAGTCACCATTGTTCATTGGAATAAAAATAAATTCGACAACCCCTAACCCTGCAGGTGTCTCTTGCTCTTCTTGTGGTGCACTTGGTGTTAACTAAAAGTGGTTCACCTGTATGGCATAGGTGCCACGTTGACCCATAGGTCCATCCCCGGGTGGTGCTTGGCCGCAAACGAACTGCGGTCCATTGTGGGTGGCCACAAACATTGCGGTCCATATGGTGTATCGATCCCGGCAGCAAACAGCGAAAGTGCAGGCCCACAACTGCGCAGCCAGCACCTCTCTCTCCTCTCTCTCTACCCCAAAGCCAGATCCTCGGAGGTGGGAGACAAAAGAAGCAGACAAGTGAGTAAGGTGGTAAGGGCGCAAAAGTGCACGCAATACAAGATGATGCACACTGGGGGCACATGGGAACCAGGTGAGACAGGTACGTTCCTATCGTACGCCCCCCCCCCACCAGGTAACCTACATGGCCCCTCCCTTACCCCTTACTGTATCCACAAAACACAACACTACCCATAAACATCTACTTTACAAATCAACAAACATCCCTACTGTCTTCCCCGTTCCTCCCATATACCAAATTCGTCTTCTCTCCCTCCTAACCAATCAAATTTGCCATTTTCAACTGAACATCAAAATTTGCCATTTTCAACTTTCATCAAAATTTGCCATTTTCAACTCAACATCAAAATTTGCCATTACCAATTCAACATCAGTCCCTCCTAGGGAGGGAGAGATGGAATCACCCCAATGTCTCATCCACGTCGTGATGCGTCTCACAAATCCACACAGCAATCTCATTTCCTGCAACAAACAAAGAAAACACAGGTGTGGAGTCATCATCATCACCACAGGTAAGTGGCTGCGTATGGTGCGACAGGTTCATCAATCGTAACTATTTCCTAAATGACTTTAACAACTTTACACTACCCGGGGTCTTTCTCCGGCCAAACCATTGGCCCTCTTACACTATGGGTTCTAAAAACCAATTCCCATTGGCCAACTGTGGTGCTTTTCAATTTGGGGTCTCACTCCCCCGATTCATCTCCCGGTGCCCTCGCACAATTTCTGGGCTGTGGCGTGTACCTCTCCCAGTGGGCCTACCCACCTGCACACCTCCACCACTGCAGTTGCCTCCGAGCTTACCTGCTCCTTGCCCTAACCTATCTACCTGGGGAAGGCCCTCTGGCGCTCTCCCCACTCCGTGCCCTCTCTGGCACTGGGCTGCCCGATCCACACCCGGGATCCTCAGGCACCCACTCACAACTACCGGCTCCCAGAGCCCACCTGCGGCCTCACCTGGCCGACATCCTCACAGTGGTGGAGTGCCCAACCAACTACACACACTAACAGGCTACACGCCCAGCCATTTCCACAACACTAATGCACCCATTCACAACACCATTCTGCAACGCACCACAGATGCCAATATCCAACCACAATTTACCTGTACCCTCTACCTAACACTTACACTACCCGCCCCGGGTATCCGTGATGGGGGTCCACTCTTCCCCCATTCACACCTTCGCACCATGCACACCACTCCGTACCACTCACTCCAACTCTCTCCACACACCTGTACTTGCACACCTGTGCTCTCATTCTTGGTGCCGCCTGCACCCTTCTCTCCCCAAGCGCATTCGCGCTGATCCACACACTCACTACTCACTCACTGTTCCACACACCTGTCCAGTTGCACACCTGTGCAATCACACCTGTTCAATTCTCACACACACGGCATCATCTCAGCTAACTACTCCCTTCTGAAACTTGCGCTTCCCAGTCGTCCCTTTAAACTATTGCGCTCCCACGTCATTATCATCCACACTAATCTACCTGCGTCCCCACTACAGGTATCAGTCACTAACTAACCTTAACGTTACCTAAGGTCATCTTCTCTAGATCCCTACACACAATATCCTAACCCACCCGGGCTAGTTTTCACTGCCATACACCCCATAAGCTATTGCTCCTTTGCCCCCACATGGGAAGGATGGTGGATTTGCCATCCCACCACATCGGGGGTCTCTCACTACCAATTTTGCACATCAAATTTCAACAAATTAAAAATTTGCCAATCACTGCCCATCATCTGCCAATCACTACTGCCAATCCTTTGCCAATCACCAAATTTTGTTTTTCTCCAATTTTGGGTCCAAAACACTAACCTCATCACCCGTCTACTCACTAATACCTCTCGGTGCGCCAATTCCCGTCTAAAGCCCGGCTTCGTAAAGCCAAGCAATGGATGCTGGTTGTTCTGTGCCAGTGGCTGGCTGCATCCTGCCTTCGGTGCAGGGAAGGAGGTTTACCCGGCCCGAGATCCCACGCACCTTCTCGGCACGGAGCCATCCAATGTCCCGATCTCGACCTGCCGGAATTCCTCAACAAAAAGTGGTCGCCATGACGACTCTTTCTATCGGGCCGCCCGCTCCGCCTAGTGGAGCACGGACGTTCAAAGCGAGGCCCAGCACGGATCGCGCACGGCGGTCCTTTTGAACCCGCCGTGGCTCGGATCCCCGCTGGTTCTCGCGGCACGCGAAGCCCGGCACGCACCGAGGGCCCGCTTCGGCTAAAAGTCGACCTAACCTCTAACCTGTGTAACGTCGATGCTTCACCTGGACGCTTACACCCCGCAGCCCGTTCCTTGCTCACACATCCAGCCGTTTCCATGCTCCTCGTACCGTTCCTTACACACCCAGGCGCACCCATTCCACTCACAGCCTTGGTCACACACCTGACCACCGAACACTTTGGCACACATTCGTTGGTCGCACACCTCACCAACACACCGCTTCGCACCCCCTCCTCGGTCACCTCCTCTGTGACAATCACAGGCGTGCCCTCATTCGCACACCCAACCACGTGCCTCACCACCAACTCCAGCGTGCATTCCCACTCACGCTCTACCATTCCAGGTGTGCATCCTTCCATCCCAGGTGTACATCCTCGCTCACCTGTCACAACCAACTCACTCTCCTTGTCACTCTCACCACTCTCACCTCCACTCGTGACAACGCACTCACCCTTACTCTTGACAGCACACTCTTTCCTCATGCACCTGTCCGTCACACACCTTTCTCGCGCACACTCTCCCGTTACACCCTCTGTAACACTCACCACAGGTGGACACTCTTCCTTACTTCTGACAGCGCACTCTTTCCTCATGCACCTGTCCGTCACACACCTTTCTCGCGCACACTCTCCCGTTACACCCTCTGTAACACTCACCACAGGTGGACACTCTTCCTTACTTCTGACAGCGCACTCTTTCCTCATGCACCTGTCCGTCACACACCTTTCTCGCGCACACTCTTGCGCACACTCTCCGGTCACACCCTCTGTAACACTCACCACACCGCGCTTCCACGTGCTCCCTCGCACACGCGCTACGACCGACTCACTCTCGCCAGCACACTCGCTCCTTGGCACGCACTTTTTCCTCACACACCCCAGAGTCGGACTTTCTTGCACACCTCCTTTTTCGCACACCAGACCTGTCGCACACTTCACCAACGGCCTCTCACGAACACCCGGGTCCATCTCGACCCCCAAGCTTCTTAAATCCCCTGGCGCATCATACGCACGACCATATTGGTCACCACTTACACCGGGTCCTCTTCCTCTTCGCTTCTCCTCCATCACCTGCGAATCCCTCATCCGGTTAATGAGCACATCATCACGATCCAAACACAGACTTTGGACCAATTCTTTTATCTCCTCTTTTATTTCTTTCTTATCCCCTCTCCGTCGCTTCTTAATTTCGCTCATCCCTTCTTCCACTTCTTCTAATTTGTGCTTCACCTCTTTTATTCCCCGGTACGTCTCCTCAAGCTCGTCCTCCAAGGCTACCTTGACCGTTTCCATGTGCGTCCTCACCTGCCGGTCCTTCGTCTCCATTACCTCTATCACCTCGTCCAACCTCGTTGTCAGTCCCTCACGTACCATCTGACATTCCCTCTTCGTCGCTACCAAGTCATCTTTTAGTTCTTTCTGTGTCGCCTTTAAACCTCCTAATACCGCAGTGTTCCTTTGAACCTGCTCCACTAACTCCGTCTGTCCCACCGTCAGCTGCTCCACCTCCTGCGTCAGGTCCTCTATGCCCCCTTGTAACTTTACAGTCCCCTTTCTCACCTCCTTCTCCATGTGCTCCTCACAGTGCCTCACCTCCTCGCGCACTCCTCCGACCTCCTCACTCACTCCTCTTCTGATCTCCTCTCCCATCACTTGCATCTCCTGCCCAGATGCCACCCTCATCTGCTCCATTTCCTCCCTGTGAGCATCCAGTTTGGTTTCTACCCCCATTCTGACCCCCTCTATCTGCTGCCCCATTTGGTTAACTTCCCTTTCCGCTTGGTCCCTCATGTCCCTCAATTTGCCTTCCATACTGTTTTCTAACCCCTCTAACCCAGTTTTCACTCCCTCTATCTGATTCTCCTGGGCAGCCATTCTATTTTCTACCCCCTCTAACCCAGTTTTCACTCCCTCTATCTGATTCTCCTGGGCAGCCATTCTGTTTTCTACCCCCGTTAACCCCTCCTGTATTTCCCCTAATCTATCGTCTAATTTCCCAAATTTCATGTCTAATCCCTTAAAATTATTGTCTAATCCCTCACTGGTACCCCTCGCTGCGTCCCTCATTACCCCCATTTCGTTTCCCATTACCCCCATTTGGTTTCCCATTACCCCCATTTGGTTTTCCAATCGCTCACCCTGTAGGTTGAGGGACGCCTGCATTTGCGCCACAAATTGCTCCATGAGGGCCTGCATTTGGGCCATTCCTCCCACTTGTGCAGCGGGTGCGGCCGCCGTAGCTATGTGCGAGGCGCCATTTCGCGAACCTGCCGCCCTCACTGCTTCGCTCTCCTCATGTCCCTCATGTCCCTCAATTTGGTCCTGGACCGACCCTGCTTCACTCTCCCCTACCGGACCCCAGCCGTCTTGATCCGCCATGGCGCGACTTGCAAAATTCGAGTTTTCGTAAAACAAATCCAAATTTTTTTTTTTTTTTTTTCGTTATAATTTCGGCGAGCGCAGTAACCGCGGGACCGCGCTCCGGATCGATTTTGTCGAGCGCCGTACGCGCTCCGGATCGATTTTCCCTCCCAAAATTTGGGCCTAACTAATTTAGTCCCGGGTCCGAATCTCACTCCTCGACACCAATTGTTACAGACACGACTTTGATGTTAAGGTGGGCCGAGCGGAATGGCCGTCGTGTCCGCACAAATTACCCGATTGTACCCGAACGTTGACGAAGCCGCGCCACGCTGGCTCAATAAGGAAAAAGAAGACACCCGGCTGGGTTATAATGACAGACACCAATGTTTCGATTCTCAATTATATTCGTACGGAAAAGGTTAGATTACAGGGGCTAGAGGTAAAGCACAGAAAAGATGGGCACTTAGACACAGGCTTATCTTAACCCCGGACAGACGACAGGTAAACGGGACAACGGCTGACTCACACGGGGGTTGATGGCAGGGAAAGGCAGGTATCGGTGGCTCCAGGTGCACCTGGGCTCGGGGCAGAATCAACACGGTTCGGTCCGGTCCAAAGATGCGGGGAGGTCACAGCGCTCGGAGGTAACGTTCTTTCACAGGCGGGTTCTCTTCCTCTCAGCGATCGCAGGCAACGTTCTTTCTCAGGCGGGGCGCATCTGACGTCACATCCGGCGCGGGGCCGCGTATATCCGGCGGGGAGTGACACGCCCTCGGCTCGTTAGCGCCGCCCCAGATGGAATCGGTCCGCCCTTCTGATTGGGTGCGGGGGGTTACCAGGCTCCGCCCTTGAGGAGGAGCTGACAGCCAGCCCCTCCGTGGTAACCCCGTGGAGCGCGTGGTCAATGGCGCTAATCGAGCCGGTGTGAGGACGCATCCTCCCCCGCGCCGCCGCCATCTCCTCTGTTGTTGTTGTAATTGTTGGGGAAGAAGATGGAAGGAGGTATGGGAAAGGTCCTAAACTCACTACTGATGCCATATAATCACATTCTGGTGCAACGAAGAGTCATAATTAATGGAAACGAGGCCTTAACTGACATAGACTAAGAATAACTAGCAAGATGTCCGAAAGTTGTCTACGTGTGGTGCGGTGGACCTGGGCACGACATTTAATGGGGGAATAAGGGGAAGGTCGGCTCTACTGATTGTTGTTTACATGCAATGGGACTAGGGAATGGGGGATTAGGGAAAGTTGGGGAGTATTGGAGAAAATAGGGGAATATTTACAAGCGGATATGGAGGCCAAATTCCATATTCGCAACAATATATTAAGTCCTCGCACACATCCATGTGGTGATAACCCTGCTCAAATTGATTTTGGAGGTCCATAGTAAGTATTTATCGCAGTTGTTGCTGTGTACACAAAGCGGGTGCAACTAGCTCAAAATTTAGGGCCCTCCTGCAGAATGGCCACCACACTGTGTCAATGCTGGCCACATTGTCCTGTGTGGCAGCTGACGCTGGTCAACCAGGCTGTTGTTCAATTAACACTCGTCTGTCCCATTCACAACCGTTCACTCCATTTGTACACATTTTCTCGTAACATGTAGTTCATAACATATTGTGCAATCATTCTCCAAAGAATGTCATACGGTTTCACATCACGAAGCAAAATTCTTATTTTGTTGGCCATTTACCTGTTATGTATGCATATTGTAACAGTTTATTTTTACACGTTTTAATGTTTTGGTTTCATCGTCTTCAGACCAAAGAGCGCATCAAACAAGCACGCAGTGTTACTTATGCAATCTGGAAAGGTGTAATCTAAGCTAAGTTTACCTGGACGCACATAATTTGGTTATTCCCCAAAATCATAATTTATTAAATGGATAAAAGTCGATGAATTGGATACTTACTGTGTTAAGGATAAAAAAAAAAAGAGAGTAATTGGTTTTATCTCGTCAGCGTCCATCCCCAATCCCATCCCATAAGCACGTGTGAGCCTGACTACACTTTTTCATTCTTCCAAAGCCGTTTCTGTGGTTTAGTGGGTGTGGGTCTGCTGGGGATATCGCTCGGTTGGAAACCACACCTATATTCGATACTCTCCAACCCCCTCTCCCTTTTGAAATGAAACAGCTATTCATGATTAAGAATTATATATGTATTTAAAACGTCAATAATGCTTTTACAATTCTTACCAAAATTGTACTTCCGTGCCTGGAAGAACAAGGTTTAAAGAGACCGTCCCTGGGTTCAGGTTCAAGTTCACATGACAGCAAAAGTTGTCTACGTGCTTCTTCACACTCCATTAAGGTTTGTGCTTCCTCTGGTAAGACCGGCCAACTGTCAAGGAGAGTCAATTCAAGCGTATGTCATGCACCACCTGAATTATCGTCTCGTGTTGCACCTGCATGAGGTATGTATTGGAGGTACTTGATGGAGTCTGCTTTGAAGTAATGTGATTACTTTTGACAACATAACTTATTTTGGTTTTGGTTTCAAGGACAGGCCTTCACTTGCTTATGGAAGGAACAACCATTGTATGGGAATTTTGATCGACGCAAAAGGTTAAAGATCAGAAATGATGTTTATTCTGCCTTTTGTAATATTTGTGCAAACCTTTCTGCAAGCCTCAGTTTAAATCCCTCTACCGTCCACCCAAAACGCAAAGTTTTTGGATTGGGATTTGCATTTTTTTTTGGATGGGGGTTTTTTTCGTTTTATTTTTCAGACTTTAGTTTCAAGCTTTGGATCACACGTTAGAGTTTAATTTGTAATCGCTAAAAGTTCAGACGAGTCCAATTTAACGTTTTGAATCTCAGTTCTACATGCGGGAAACAACAGCAACAACAACAACAACAACAACAACATGCATTTTAAGGCCATTTTCCCTGCTAGAGCGGGGGTTAGCCTTGCTGTCCCCATGACAATCTTCTCCATTTTGCCCTATTTTCTGCATCTCCCCTTGTTAACCCCCTTGCCCGCATTTCTTCTTGGACCATCTTTAGCCAAGTCTTTCTCGGTCTTCCCCGTCCTCTGCTTCCTTCTACATTCATTTCCATCACTCTTCTCAACCAGTCACTTTCATCCTTCCTCAACACGTGACCAAACCATCTCAACCTGTTCCTCTTCACGGCATCAATCACAGGCTCTATTCCCATAATCTTTCGCAATTCATCATTTGTCTTCCTCTCTCTCAACGATACTCCACACATCCACCGAACCATTCGCATTTCCACCCTTTCCAGCCTTCGTTGCTGCTCGACGTTCATTACCCATGTCTCGCTCCCATAAATCATAACACTTCTCACACATGCAGCATACTCCTTTCCCTTCAGCTTCAGCGACACTCCCCTCCTCATCAGCACGCCACTCAGTTCCCGAAACTTCTCCATGCACATCTCACTCGAGCAACCGTTGCCGAGTCTGATCCACCTTCTCCATTCAGCATGTCTCCGAGGTAGCAAAATGTTTGATGTGTTGCGGGAAATGAAAAAATCTGATGATGATGATGGAAAGATGCGGGAAATGAAACCGAATTTGTTAAATCGTTGTTATTTCATATGCAGCCTGTGGCTGCTGGTTGCATCATCGCTGGGAGCATGGCTGTGCTGCTGATGCGGTGCCTGTTTCCAGCAAGCTGGTACTCATTTTTCTGACCACCTTAACCGTTAAGCCAACACCAGGCCTAATGGGTTAAATAATTGGACTTTAAAGCAGTGGGTTTCTATGCCCCCGTCCTACAGCATGCAAGCTTCAGAACTGCCTACCTGTATGAAAATTGTGTATTTTTGTTCACAAGAATATGTGATTGTACAATTGTATGCTAAACCGCTATAATTGTATGGCCAACATTTTTGAATCTTTTTTCTTTTTTTTCACTCCAACATCTGCCTTTTACAGGAACCCAACTCACTGCCTAGATCATTAGCACCTGTTTCATTATGCCCTCATCTGAGGCAGTGCTTATGGACAACAAACAAGGCTCAGCCAGCTCTGAGGCCTGTTTATTGGCTCTCATTGTAGCAGAGGCTCACGACATGGGAATGTCTGCTTTTACCTCGTGCTGCCTTTGTATGTCGTCTGCTCAACACATGCTACATGTCAAACATTACTAACCGATAGTGTTAGCGCGATAGCCACATAACCATCATCTTACCGAGCAAGTTGGAGGAGAGGAAAAACGAGTTTGTAGGAATTGAACGCAGGTTGCTGACATTTTGTTTCCCAAACATGGTCAAAACACTATTCGAGAGGTTGTCGATGACGTAATATACACCAGAATGCTGAGATAGTCGTTTATTGACTGGGTATATTTGTGGCTGTTCACAGCTCGAATCAAATGTTCACTGGCAGTCTCACAGTGGACTCATCTCGACGACCACGAAGCACCGCATGAGCAGAGGTATATAAACTGACTGACATATCCAGGACCTGACGGACGAGTCTCTTCGTATGACTGTGTTCGGCGTTTATTTCCCTCCAGGCTATTTTGGCCTCTCTTAAGAAATCTTTCGGTGGATCAAACCTGTGACAGTGGTGTTTGTGAAATGGTTGGTTTTGCATTAGGGGAGAGCAGGCAGGGTGGCCTCGTCTGACGAGCACCTTCGAACATCGGTCTTGTTCTTGCAAACCCATGAAAAGATCCGTTCCTCTTCGGCATTACTGCGAGGCAGGACAGGTACGACAGCATATGTTGAACCACTGTAAACAGAAGGAAAAATCATTGTTGCCCATCTGCCCTTGTCATCAACTTTCTGTCCAATACGGGTTTTGACAATACCAAACTGGGTCCGTGGGTTTTCGGCACAAAACGGGCCAAACCTGCGTAATGTGGGTCACTTACTCAGATTAGAGTCATAACGGTGTCCTCGTCCTTTGCGCTTTCCATTTTCTAAAATGGAGTCGAAGTGAAAGGATGTGACTCGTGCGACACAGTACAATCGTGTACACGTTCCAGCCTTTAAGGCTGCGATTGCGGTGCTTTCCACGCACACACTGCATTTATTGTCGCAATGGCTTTTAAATGAAAAACTGAGATTTTCGACATCACTCGGCATTATTGGAAAAGCAAAGCAAGATTTGGACTTCTCGCCTGAGACAAAGGTTCCTATCAAGGTGTGACAACATGTAGTCACGTGTTTATTATTTTCTTTAAATGTGTGTAGACATGCACTGATCATGGTTTTCCTCTTGTAATGTGTTCCTGAAAGATCTCCAAGGCAGAAATATTGAATCTTTCACAAAATGAAATGGGACTATGAAAAGATTATGGATTTCTTGGGGAGTATCTACAGAATCACGACATTATAGGGTGCTTGCTTGCATTTGACATCATTAATCCTGTCTGGGTTGGCCTTTTTGGTATTCTCATGAGTACACTGCTCATGATGCTGTCATTCCAGGTTCAAATATTACACATCTACTTTCTTAACACGATGTTCTTGAGGAAGTTCAGTCATTCAAACTCCTGGGCCTCACTATCAGCCACGATCTTTCTTGGGCAAATCACATTTCAACGTTGGCCTCCAAAGACAGTCGCTGACTGAGCATCTTCCCTCGTACAAAGTCCTTCTTTGGCACACCTGAACTCTTATTCACCTACGATGCCTTCATCCACAGCTTAATGGAGTATTGCTCTCCCCTTTGGGCTGTCTCCCCTACCTCACATTTCCCTCAGCTTGAAGCTGTGGAAACCAAGGCCTTCAAGATTATTAGAATCTCCCACCATGAAACTGAGTCTATGGGCTGCTTCATTAATATCATCACCATTGCAGACAGCTTGGAGGTCTCTGTCTTTTACCGCCTCCTTTCTAGTCTTGCACCCTCTGTTGTTTCTCTCCATGCTCCTTCCCCCCCCTCGCCCCCCTTCACTGCTACCCCAGGTTTAGACTGCAGTACTCACATGGTCCACCATCAACCCTCTTCTGGTGACACTACCCAAATCCAGCATCACTGTTCACCTCCACTCATTTGTTCATCTTTTTCCCACCTCTGTAATGAACCTCCACATTCTCTTCATTCTCATTCTTCCCTCCAGGTCTTCAAGACAGCTGGTCACCACCATCCCAAATCATTCCCAATCCAAAACCATGATCTTTTTTTTGTCCTTGTTAACCCCACACAAATCCCTTCTCCTATTTTTCCAGTTTTTCCTCCTTGGCGTTTCCTTCTCCATTCATACGTATTTTGCGTCCTGTTTCTGTCTGTTACGTCCTGATCTGTTCATTGTGCTAGCTCTTGAATGAGCCTCGACTAAACATACAACAAAAAATTCCATGTCATGCATGATTTGGCCATTGTCTGCAAAAGTCCTTGTAATTCATTTAGAAACTAGAACGCCACTTGGTAGAGTGCATACCTCTGCCAGACTGAACAGTTTGTTTTGTATCCCACATGGAGTGCGTCGGATCCGGATTCAGACTTCAACCAACATCTAATCGGCTTGTTATTTTCACCTAACCAAATGATCCACCAAGTTTTGTCATAACTTGTCCACAACTTTTTGAAATGTTTTGTTGTATATCGTTTTTGGCCCCACCTCTCAATGGTGTTGGCCAACATTATAGCCTAGTATTGGCTTAGCGGTTAGGGTGCCGGCTTGGGATCCTAGGATCCTGGGTTCGAATCCCAGTCGATCGCTGAATTAACGCCAGGGGGGTTGACTCAGCCTGTCATCCTTCCGAGGTCGGCAAATTGAGTACCAGCTTGCTGGGATGAATGATCACGGTGTGTACCCCGGTTTAGAATAGGTACACCGTATCCCTGCGCATCGTAAGAGGCGACTAAGGGTTGGCGCCAGGAAGGGCATCCGGCCATAAAAACATTGCCTCAAACAGGGAACCATGATTGTCATGGGGCCCGCAAGGCTAACCCCCGCTCTAGCGGGGAAAATGGCCTTAAAACGATCATTCATTCATTCATTCTCAATGATGAAAAATCATTAAAAAAATTCTCGTATCCAAATCTGGATTTGGTTCTTCACCAAAATTGAACCATTTTGTCTTTGTCAGATACTGGACCTCTCCACCAAAGTTCGTCGGAATCTGTCTGTAACTTTTTGCGATATTCAAAAAGCGATAGCGATTTGCGATTTACGAAAAAGCGATTTGCGATATTTTTGCGATTGTTGCGATTTTTGCGATTCACAAACAAACAATCAGACAGACAGGGATGAATACATAACCTCCATCCACCTTTGGTGGCGGAGGTAATACTCTGAGTCCAACCTCCTCCACGAGCCTGAGATCAATGTATAAATAAATAAATAACTCAAATCCTTTACCGTCCAAAGGCCAAATACTGTAAACTGGGTTTAATTTGGCCCTAAGGGGTACATTTGGGCGAATCCTATATATAAAGACATTTTTATTGAGCCTTGGCCCAAATTTGCCTCTTAAGGCCAAAGTAATCCTGCCTTACAGTACAGATTTAAAAGCCTGGGTGACATGCCTTTATTTACTTGGTTTCAAGGATGGTCACAAATGTAACTTGACCGATAGCTCAAAGTCTAGTATGCATTATTCAAAGGCCAGATTTTTGAGGGTGACGTCAAAGTAATGTCTCAGGAATGAGGGGTATAGAACTGTACCCCAAGCAAATGCTTAAGTATTCAGCAACTACTCTCTTCGTAAACATGACGAATCTGCAGATAATGCTCTGAATGGAAACCAAAACGATTGAGAAATCAAACGGAAAGCCCTACCTTTTGGAGTTCTCCTCGTAATTGTCCCAGTGATTTGAATATGGAACGGTTTTTGTTGCAAGTGAAATATTTTGCTTGCAGTCGCAGAACGTTGTTTTATTGCATTGCAAAGATTTTGGGCGTTAACTCGAGGAAAACGGATTGTTTTGGAACCGTTCGTAAAGGATGTTAAGCAGACTCCTGTTTACTTGATCTTGGTTGTAGGTGTTAACATAATATTCCCATGATATCTTTCGGAAGTGCAGGCCATTGTGCGTCGGTACCCAGGCACAGATCCAAGTTCCTCGTCTGGGCGATGGCTGATCACCTTGTACCAGCTTTGTCACAAAAACTGCTGTTTGGAAGTTGTTTATATTATGTCTTTTTTTTATTATTTGGTCCTTCGGCACATGGAGTGCAGTTTGCTAGCAGAGGGTGGGCTTGGTTATCGGACTCGGGCACTGTCTGACTTGTAACGACACTGGCCGACCCACTGATAACCGACACTGGACAAGCACAGGCCCAGCCATGCCCATCATTAGGGCGTTGTGTTGCATGTTTTAACATTCCTCTGAATCTGTGCGCCAATATATCATTGCTTGGTTTGGTATGGAGATCGGTGAAGTTTGCTACCAGGCACCTCAACTATCTAATAGGTGAGCTATCGCCGGCACCATGGTCAAATTCCAAATTCCTGCCATAACCAGCAGAGGGCATTGCATTAGCGGAACAGTCGTGCCCGCGCCCTCAGACAGTTATGATATTTTGGTAAAGATCCTGATCCGGATGCTAGAATTAAATAATTATTCACCATTGAGAGGGCTAAAAACGAAATAAGACAGATATTTCAAAAAGTTGTGGACAAGACATGACAAACCTACAGGAGGTGAATGAGTTGGTTAGATGACAAGACCAAGCCGATTGAATTTTGGTTCAGGTCCGGATCCAGAACCGGCCTATCTGTGGGATACAAAACGTAAACTTGTTAACCTGGAGGAGGTATGCATTCTACTGAATGCCTTTCTAATTTATATTGATATTTACAGACTTGGCATTTAATATGGAATATTTTTTTTGTGGGGGTGAACTTACTTTTCAAGATGACTTAGAACCAAAATTTCATTGGAATTATGTTGAAATTATTCTAGATTTTGTTAATGTGACCTTTAAAAGAAACAAAAACCACATTTGACATTTCGAAGCAAATAAATTGATCCTTGAAAGTGATGTAAACTGATATCGAACTCAATTCACGGACAGTACTGTGTTAAACTTCTGTGCGTTTTCCAGAAGTATCTTTATTTTGCACATTAGGCAAATTTTTTTTCAACAAAAACAAAAGCTAAATTATGACTGGGATTATGGACAGTAAAATTACAGTTCAGTACTTCGTGTAACCCCCACGAGCATTCAGGAGAGCACGTACACGTCGAGGCATGCTGTTCACGAGATTTGCCAAGGTTTGGACAGGAATCGCTTGCCATGCAGTGACAATAGCCTGCTGCAATTCACGCACAGAGGTAGGCTGCTGGTCCAAGTTGTCGATTTGACGCGTTAATTCTGCCCACAAGTTCTCTATCGGATTCATATCCGGGGACGTGGCAGGCCACTCCATATGCTCTACACCACGGTCAGCAAGAAAGTGTTGGATCATGCGAGCACGATGAGGCTGTGCATTGTCATCTTGGAAGACAAAGTTTCCTCGAAAGGCTGCACGAGAAAATGGAAGCAATGTTTCTTCCAGAATGACCCTGTACTTGAACTGGTTCAGGTTTCCATTCAGAACAACCAGGTCAGTTTTGCCCCCTGCATGAAAAGCAGCCCAAACGGTCAGCCCACCACCTCCAGCTTGGACTCTTGGCACTATACAATCTTCGTTGTGGGCTTCATGCACTTGTCTGCGCACCCGGACCCGGCCATCTTGACGATAGACCAGAAATCTAGACTCGTCACTGAAGGTCACGTGATTCCAGTGTCCTGGCTGCCATTGACGGTGCTCTCTGGCCCACTGCAATCGGCGCTGGCTGTGTTGTCAGGTCAGGCGTGGCTTTCTCAGGGGACGCCTGGCACGATAGCCTGCTTGAACCAGTCGTTGGTTGACTAGCCTTCTGGATACAGGCACATCTGTCAGTTGCTGCCACTCAGCCCTAAGCCGATTAGCTGACTTGGTACGGCCATTGCAGACTAACCGGTGCAGCTGGCGATCATCTCTCCTTGTGGTTCTGCGGGGACGTCCTGGCCTCGGTATTGGAGTAGGGACACCTCTCTGAGCATTTCGTTTCAGGATCTTTGACACCTGACCTTGAGTGACGCCATACTGCCGAGCAATAGCACGCTGTTTCATGCCAGAATTTCGTAAAGCCACCACTCCATGACAAACAGCAATGTCAAGTTGACGGACCATCTCCAGAGGAAGCGGCAATAACTTTTGTAGACGCGCAGCAGTTGTTTTCCACTAATACAGAATGCAACAACCCTTATATACCCGATTGTGAAGCCAATCGTCAAATGTACCTGTCCTTACATTTTGTCACGCCACCTGTGATATAATCCTGTTATTGAGTTCTTGCTGCGAAAGACAATCAGTGACATGGTTCTTTCAACAAAGACATCACCGAAGAGTAAAAGAAACTCACCAGATTGATATACTGAGTTCAGAAAGTAAACCCGTCAAGAAAAAAAAAAAATTCCATTAAATGCCAAGTCTGTATATGAGAAACCTGGACAGGAAAACAACCTTCTCCAACACAGGGAATCCAAACGTACTACCGAGTGGCGTTCTAGTTGCCTCAGCTCCCGAAGGAGGATGGAGGTTGTGTTTTCAACTCTCTCTGTTTGTCTGGTTCTTTGTCTGTCTGTGAACAGAATATCTCAAAAAGTTGTGGATGGATTCGGAGAAAATTTGGTGTGGAGGTTGGGTATGTGACGAGAACGAATTGTTTAGATTTTGATGAAGATCAAGATCAGGATACGAGAGTTTTTTAAATTCCTTAGTGATTCTTCACCATTAATATAGGCCCAAAAATGAGAAATAGTTTATTTCAAAAACTTGTGTTAGACTTGTGACAAAACTTGGTGGATGAGTTTGGTAGGTGGCAAGAAGAAGCCGATTAAATTTTGGTTCAGGTCCGAAACCAGATCTGGCCTATCAGTGGGATACAAAATGTAAACCGTTCAGCTTGGTTAAGGTATGCTCTCTACCGAGTGCTGTTCTAGTTACTCGAGCTAGAGTGGGTATTGCATTTGAGCCCTTTTGTTTCTGTCCGCACAGAATATATATGATTTTCTCTGCAACCGTTGGTCCGATTGACAGCAAATTTTCACCATAGGTGCAACTCCACCTGTAGAATTTTTTAAATGATAATTATGACATCATAGGTTACTTGGTGTGGCCGCCATCTTGGAAAAACCAAAAAACTTTGCACCTCTATATCTCCGAAATTGCTGCATAGAAAAAAATTGAGACATGGCTCATTGTAAAGAACTCTCCATGTAGAATAACATATGTTAATGATGATGTCATAGATGCCTCCATTATGACGTCATCATTCGACAATTGCATAACTTCATCCGATCAAGATGAAATTTCTTGAGTATCATCTTGGGATAAATTGGTGGAGAAAAAAAAAATGATGACGTCATCGATCACGTGGTTCAGCCACCATATGTGTTTTAAAACAAAAGCCTTAATAATCACTGAAAACACGTCCTGGTGAGGGTCTGCAATCGCTGATTGCTCTTTCTAGTTAACCTGCGCCCGCGAAGCGAAAAGCGGGGTAAAGCATTCAGTTACGTACGTACTTGTCTGCATTTCAGTAAAGTAAAGTGTGTGCCATGTCTGCATTTTAAAAATTCATTTTCTCGATAACCCTTGGTCCGATTGACATGAAATTTTCACCATAGGAGGGCCTCCTCCTGTAGAATATTTTAGTGAATATTATGATGTCATAGGTCACGTGGTACAGGCGCCATCTTGGAAAAACGTTACACCTATATATCTCCCAAACCGCTCAATGGAAAAAATGGAAACATGGCTCATTGTCAAGTACTCACCATGGTGAATAGGATATGTTGATGATGATGTCATCGGTGCCTTAATTATGACATCATAATTCGACAAGTACAACACTTGATCTGATCAGTATGAAAAAAAAAATTTCCTCTGCAACTGTTAGTCCGATTGGCACGAAATTTTCAGAATATGAGCGGCTCCTCCTGTGGAATTTTTAAAATGATAATTATGACGTCATATGTCACGTGGTACAGGCGCCATCTTGAAAAATCGAAACAGGGTTGCACCTCTATATATCCGAAACCGCTCCATGCAAAAAAACTGAAACATGGCTCATTGTCAAGTACTCTGCTTGGGGAATAAGATATGTTGATGATGATGTCATCTGTACTTTAATTATGACGTCATAATTCGACAAGTACAACGCTTGATTCGATCAGTATGAATTTTTTTCTCTGCAATTCTTGGTCCGATTGACACGAAATTTTCACCATAGGAGGGCCTCCTCCTGTAGAATATTTCAATGATCATTATGACATCATAGGCCATATGGTACAGGTGCCATCTTGGAAAAACTTCGCACCACTATATCTCTGAAACCACTCCATGGAAAAAATTGAGACCTGGCTTATTGTCACCGACTCCCATGGGGAATAAGATATGTTAATGATGATGTCATCGGTGCCTTCGTTATGACGTCATAATTCGACAAATACAACACATCCATCCGATCATTATTCCATTTTTTTTCAGCAACTGTTGGTCTGATGGACACAAAATTTTCACCATAGGAGCGCCTCCTTTAGAATATTTTAATGATAATCATGACGTCACAGGTCATGTGTTACAGGCACCATCTGGGAAAAAACCAAAAAACGTTGCACCTCTACATCTCCAAAACCGCTCTCTGGAAAAAATTGAAACGTGGCGCATTGTAAATAACTCCAATGGGGAATAGGCGTTGTTCACGATGACATCATTGGTGCCATAATTATGATGTCATAATTCGACAGGGACAACGCTTAGTCTGATCAGTTTGAAATTTATTGAGCATGATCTATGCAACAATTATTTCGAGAATATAAATATATTGTTACGGATCCGGGGGACGGCACTCCCGTTAGCAAGGGGGGGTTAATCCCCTTGTCTTGTTAAGCTGGCCGTTCGACCGGTCCTGGTGGTAAGACGTCACGCCCGGTCAGCGCTGAATAGGGTAGTAGGCCAATCCTTCCTATGACCTAAGTACCAGCGCCTTCCGGTACTCGAGGAAATACTCCCGCCCGAGCCGCAGCGTAATTGATGGATTGCGCCGAGCGAAGCGAGCTGCGACGCGGGCCGTTAACAAAAGACTAAACCCGATTGTAAGCGGTTCGGCCGAAATCGCGCCACAGGTACTCAATGGGGAAATCACTAAAGCGATCGGACGAGAAAGAAACCAGAGAATAAGAAAGAACAGGGATTTATTATTTATTTACACAAAGACCAAAACCAAAGAAGAAGGGAACGAAAGCAATTTACAGAAGAAGAAGAAGACACAGCGCAAATCCTTAGACAGTCTTACTTAAACCCACAGGACAATACAGACAGACTCACATGAATAGGGGATTGCAGGCAGGAATGGCTGGAGGGATGAGAAGGGCAGACAGTCCACAGAGCTGGTGGCAGGGAGGTCCGGGGATCGCGGCACGATGTCGGTGCCCCGCGTGCACGCCCTCGCCCTTGGTTCAGTGGCGAAAACCCGGTCGTCAGTGCTGGTTGGTATCGCCCACGAGCGTGCCGACTCTCACTCGCCGCAGGATATTTGCGCCAAGAAATGAATGGTCGATCCTCTCTCAACTTCTCGGGTTGTGCTCCCTCACTCATCTGCCTCTTACCGACTCTCTTGAACCTCCTCACGCGTCTCTGGTGGGGGCCTCGCGCCAAGGGTTTTTATTACCACGCCCTTGGAACCCTCTCGAACTCACCAGACATTTCTTGCCACGCCCTATCAAGCCATGCCCACCGAGCCCTGGTTGGTTGTTAAGGGCTCTCTGACTCCACCTTTGATGACGAGGTGGTGCCACGCCCGTGCTCTGGCAGCTCCTCCACCCTTCTTGGCCTCGTGCGTAATGGAGTTTGGCGCCAGGCAGCGAACGCTGCTGGGCGAGCAGAGGCGGTGTGATGTCCATGAAAACAGCCCAAATGTTACTGGCACTTTGAGGAGATGATTGGGGATATTGAAAAGGGACCTATCCTAGTTGATTGATGCAACGCAGAGTCAACTATTGGAAACACAGCCTTACCTGGAACACATAATAATGATATAACTATAGAGATCCTAAAGTGTCCTATGTGTTGTACATGGACTAACTAAGGTGCAATCTTTAATTAACAGCCAATTAAGGGGACATGTACACAGGGGTCATTTATAAGGGAATTTACTACTAAATTTACATGTGAATGTTCTAAAAACTGTAACAATATGATGTCATCGCTCACGTGTTCTGGCAGCCATATTGGATTAAAAAAAAGAAACATTCAAAAACACAAGAGTTGGCTCACACCAAGTTGACTGCGCAGGGTAAGTATTCTATGAATACCATCTAGTTTATTTTGTATTTGCCACCAAGTGGAAATTAGCAGTCAATTGGGACGAGGGGGGGGGGTGGGTGGGGGCAGGGGGGTCGGACTTTTCTATTTATTAAAGCCAAATTTAACCTTTGTGACATTGCCATTATTATTGATGTTACATTGCCATTATTATTGATGTGACCTGGGAAAGAACTTTTCGACGCCAATGGCTTGAAAGCCTTCACTACCATTTTGCCTTCTTGGCCTTATTGTGAGTCCTGACTTTTTCACCCATGAGTCATGTGATAAACTGGGTCTTTTTTTGACAAGTAACATGTTTTTTGCCATCAGATGCTCTGTTTCTTTCTCTCTTCCTCTCTCCCTCTCTCCCTCTCTCCCTCTCTCCCTCTCTCCCTCCGTGACTCTCTCTCCCTCTCCCTCCCCTCCGTGACTCTCGCGCTCTCTCTCTCTCTCTCTCTTGGTTTCTATCAGATCTTGTGGGAAATGTCAGATATAAACATATGTAATTTTGTGGGTGCTTTTCGTGCCATTGGCTGCGATGCCAAAAGGATCAGAAGTTTGTCCTACACGTGCAAAATAAAAATGTCACCCCAGTGATGCCACCACCACCCGCCAGTGATGATAAAAATGTCACCCTGCAATTTGAACCTTTACCCAAAAAAACAAAGACCTTGCAGATTCTCAGACCTCAGCGTATCTTGATCTTGAGCAGTAACCGGAATATTTTTGAGCTCAATTGGTGGTGGTTGTTGTGTAGATCCAGCTTTCACTTTTCGAATGTGGAATGGTTGTCATTCACATTTTGTGTCACCTTTTTTTTTTTTCTCTCTTCTTCTTTGTCTGCATTTGCTGGGACAACTCTTAGCTGAGATGTGATTTGCAATAAATTGTTTGGCAATGAAACAGGACGGCCGTGCCAGCTCTGTGGTTTGAATCCGGGTGTGCTGTTGTCTGGAATTGTGGGTGGGAATTTGGGTGTGGCAGTTTTGCAAGCATGTTGCTATGTACTAATGAAGTATGAACATATTGTGTTCTTCATGTTTGATAATTGCACGATATCTGTTAAATATTCACCGTAACCATGATTTTTTATTCCATAAGCATTCGTCGCTCATCTACATGTCTGGAGTATAATGGTGTTTGTAAGATGGTACACTGGAAGCTTGATTTTGGTAGGTTATGCAGCATGCATAATTGAGAACCTGGATACTAACTTGTCAGAAGATTAACTTTTCGACCAAAATGGGTTGGTCAACAGACTCAACAAAGTAGGGACTTGCTGGTTTAATTATTACCATCATCGTTCCATTTCCCTGTTGAATGGAAGCTTGACCTGTTTTGCCTTCACACTCTTCTCGGAGGTGAATCTGGTAGAACAGGTGCGCTGTGCACCTGTAACAAGTTAGCACGACTCCACATTAAATTTGTTCTTCTGGCTGCATGGTACACAAAAATATAAGATGGATATATAAATATGTGTGCCTTTGTTTTTTATTTGTAGGTTGACTGCTTGACATTTTCACATGGTACATGCTTGGGAGCCTCGATGGTATGCGTTTTTGTCTATGCTGTCACTGATGACTCGCCAATAAGCGATGACACTGGTCCAGTGGCTGAGGGGGTGTGTAGCATTGGGATTCTCTTGTGTGTACTATGTGTAAATGTTGTACAGCTATGGAGGGACCCTGGGAAGAGTTTGAAACAGCAAAAGGCTTACCTTGTGTCGCCTTTACAGTTGCAGTCATGCAGCTTTCTGTGGCTAGAAGAGCATAGGAGTCAAAAAAAAAAAAAAAAAAAAAAAAAATACTAGCAGAAGTACCCGGCATTGCCGGGCGGGGGAGGGGAACGGGGGGGAGGGGAGGGGAGGGGAACGAGGGGGAGGGGAGAAGAGGGGGAGGGGAGAAGAGGGGGAGGGGGAGAGGTGAGGGGGGATGGGGAGGGGGGAGGGGGGAGGGATGGGAGGGTGAGGAGGATGGGAGGGGGGAGGAGGAGGGGGAGGAGTGAGGGGGGAGGGCGAGGGTGAGAGGGTGGGGGAGGGGGGAGGGGGAGAGGGAAAAAGAGGGGGGAGGGCAAGGGATGGGAGGGGGGGTGAGGGATGGGAGGGGGGGTGAGGGATGGGAGGGTGAGGGATGGGAGGGTGAGGGGAGGGGAGGGTGAGGGATGGGAGGGTGAGGGGAGGGGAGAAGAGGGGGAGGGGGAGAGGGGGAGGGGAGAGGGGAAAAGAGGGGGGATGGGGAGGGGGAGGGGGATGGGAGGGGGGAGAGGGGGGGAGGGTGAGGGATGGGAGGGGGAGGGGGATGGGAGAGGGGGGAGGGTGAGGGATGGGAGGGGGAGGGGGGAGGGCGAGGGGGGTGGGGGAGGGGTGGGGGGAGGAGGGGGGGAGTGCGAGGGGGGGTGGGGGGGAGGGGGAGTGAGGAGGGGAAGGGGAAGGGGGAGGGGAAGGGGGAGGGGAAGGGGGAGGGTGGGGGAGGGGAAGGGGGAGGGTGGGGGAGGGGAAGGGTGAGGGTGGTGGGAGGCGGAGGGGGAAGGGGGAGGGGGAAGGGGGAGGGCCAGTCAACAATGACGTTGCAGTTCTCATGGTCGGAGAGCAGCACAACAATCGCGACATCGTCCTGCATCTTCGAAAGAGCACAAAGCGGATTTTGGAGACTCACCGATCCTGTGACCCACGCCCTCCAGTACCGGCGTTGCCGGGCGGGGGAAGGGAGACCCGTACATTCCCAACCCGTACATTCGCCCTCTCGACTCAAGCTCGTATTCGATTCGTATTCAAAATCGAAAGGGGAAAGGGGAAATCCTTCGTATTCGAATTCGTAAACACGAAATATGAATTAAAATTTAATTCATATCGCACAAAATCGACACAAAACACGATCGCATAAAGGTGAAAAAACGCAATGGCTTTTCGCCCTGAATTACGTGCAAACGTGTGACGGGATGGAACATCACGTGATCGCTCTGGGCGAATCAGCGAGCTGCTCGCACTGGCTGAGATTAGCGGGTACTTCGCTGAAATGCGCTGAGGTAAATATGAATAAAAAATATGGATCTCGTCAAATATTGTCTCGGCCATGTTCGTCCCAGGCTCAATGGCCATGTCTATGCCAAATATCAAGCACGTGAGCCTCTCCGTTTCGGAGTCTATCGGTAACATTACACACACACACACACACACACACACACATACACATACACACACATATACACACACACACACACACACACACACACACACACACACACACACACACACACACACACACAAAAACTGTGTTTTATATATATAGATATATATATATATTGTTACGGATATGAGGATTGCATTTTTTTGATTGTGTGTATTGTAGTGGTAAATTGTTGTGTAACATTGGTTGGATATGGCCCCTCCTGCCTCCAGAGTTGTGTA